>NW_026889821.1:1962500-2015000 GCF_033153115.1 Saccostrea echinata
TGTGAAATTCTTGGCCCCTGAGTTCTGCTTTTAGGGCGTGCCTTTAATGAATGTATAGGAAACTCTATCTTTTTTTGCTATTTGGCTTCTAGCAGTCATACTGAGTGTATGGTTAGGATAATCAAGGAAAATTGTGATATTCATGACCCTGGGTCAGAGCTTTTGGCATTAAACACAGGTATACCTGCTCCAAAAAACTTTAACCTCATCCAACATCTGACACCTTTGGCTTAGATTCAGCATCCAAATATGTCAATTCTTAAAGGTGCTTAGACACAGATTTGAAGTTAATATTTTCTCAAATTTTCTGTATAATATCACGACATATATATTGCAATAGCATTTCACACGAAAATTAAAAACTTCTTTTATCTGGAAATTATTGGAACTATGAATTCCTGGACGCGTTTGATTAACACATCATTGCACTTTCACAAATTTTATTTTTATCCTTAATATTTAAGAAAAGAAGCTATTTTTGTGTATTAATGAAAAACATTACATCTATAATCCAGAAAATTCAGAGTAGAAATATGGGAAAGCAAACCCCCTCACTAATATCGTCAGCCCGTGCTCAGTGTTGTGTACAGAGTTTAACAAATTGAATACACCCGTGAAACGTAAACTGTTTTTGTAAACAGGGCACGAGCTCTGTTATTCTTAATGTTTACGATTCACCGGGTGTGTTCAATTGTTAAAGTCTGCACACACCACTGAGCACAGACTGACAATACTGTGAGTGGGTTTTGCTTTCGAACATTTCTACTCTGAATTTTTCTGGGTTATAGTTTTAATATTTTTCATTAATACACAACAAAATTGCCACTTTTCTTAAGTATTAAGACTAAAACTCAATTTGTGAAAGTGCAAGGATGTGTCAATCAAACACGTCCAGAAATTTGAAGTTTCAATAACTTCGAGATGAAATAATATTTTTATTATATTTTAGTATGAAATGCTCTAGCAACATACAAGCCATGAAATTATGCAGAAAATTTGAGAAAATATTAACTTCAAATCTGTGTCCAAGCACCTTTAAGTATCACAAGATACATCAACTGTCCAAGTTTAGCAGAAATTCTATCAGTAATAAGTTAATAACTATGATATGGCCATCACAGGATGTCTGCTCCAAGAAATTTAACCTATTCCAAAAACGTTTACTTCATCCAGCATCTGAGATTCAGCATCCAAGTATATTTAGTGCATAAGTATACCCAGATGCACAATCCTTGCAAGTTTGGTGAAGTTCAGACCTGTAATAAAATACATATGGGACCTGCTCCCAAAAATTTAACAGACACTTTCTCTCAGTAAATTAAAAATTGTGATGCAAATATTTCAAACTCCTTAAAAAACTACTCTTTGGGATTCTTTACAGTTTTCATGTAAAGAATGATAGTTTGCCATATGCCATCTCACTTACAAGATTGAAAATGAAGTAAACATGATTTTGTTGTACATGGAACCAGTAAGCATGTTCAAGGTAACAGTGTTGTACTGTAGTCCTTTTGACCATGAGGAGCAACCATGTTATGGTAAAGATGCTGGATGCAGAAATTAATACCACAAAGCAGCTTTTACTTGCAGAGTAAGAGACCAAATAAAGTGGACAAGTCATATTATCATCACTTTCAAAGTCATGTTTGTTCATAAAGGAATTTATTGAATCAAATTGTTTATTGTGATAAAATTGGAGCTGTGACATTACTACCTCCAATAATACTCTCCAGTTACAATGCTAAAAAACTTACGATTACAAAAAGTATTTCAGTATTACATATATACTAGTAAATAAATGTAGTGTAATTGGAGCAGCCACATTACCGCCCCGATAAAGCTCTCCAGTTACAATGCTAAAAAACTAAGGATTACAAAAAGTATTTCAGTATTACATATATATAAATGTTTTACATATATATAAATGTAGTGTAATTGGAGTGGCCACATTACCACCCCCGATAAAACTCCAGTTACAATACTAAAAAAACTAACGAATACAAAAAGTATTTCAGTATTTCATATTATATAAATGTAGTGTAATTGGAGTGGCCACATTACCGCCCCCGATAAAACTCCAGTTACAATACTAAAAAAACTAACGAATACAAAAAGTATTTCAGTATTACATATATATAAATGTTTTACATATATATAAATGTAGTGTAATTGGAGTGGCCACATTACCGCCCCCGAAAAAAATCCAGTTACAATACTAAAAAAACTCACGAATACAAAAAGTATTTCAGTATTACATATATATAAATGTAGTGTAATTGGAGCGGCCACATTACCGCCCCCGATAAAAAAACTCCAGTTACAATACTAAAAAAACTAACAAATACAAAAAGTATTTCAGTATTTCATATTATATAAATGTAGTGTAATTGGAGTGGCCACATTACCGCCCCCGAAAAAAACTCCAGTTACAATACTAAAAAACTAATGATTACAAAAAGTAAAGCAAAGAAGGCCGCCACAAAATTCCTGAAAGCTGCTGACTGGCTAAATCAGGACATCCCCAAGACCAGTAAAGGTATCATTTACAGCAAAACACTGAAAAGGTGAAAATAATTTTTTCTCAATGTATTTCTTTCGACATATTTCAGTATTCATTTTTTTATGCCATTAAATTTTTGCCTACTCAGAAATAATTCTTGGTGGTTTTGGAGTGAATTTAGCTAATTGAATGAATCTAATTCTAACTACAGTTAACTGCTTAATACAGAGACTGACTTTATGACATCCATGCAATTACAATTCTTTGCATCTTCAAAGATGGTACATGAAATACCTACCCCTTCACGAAGGTATAAGACATCCGGCAACTCCTCTACCTTAACTTTATAGCTGTTGCCCAATTCATATATATGGGGGCATCCTTTGTTCTGGCAACTGGTTGGGGATGAGCACTCTAAATGGAACACCGGGGGAAGAATTTCTGGATCCATTTGTTGTATAATCCAGCTATATACACTCTAAGAAATAATAATGACATAATTAGGTGTTTATAACTTGTATTTATTCATGTGCTTAATTTAATATAAATTAAATACCAAAGTACAAGAAATCATGCAAGTTATTGAATTTTAATTCAAATCAGCACATGAAATGCTGGCACACAGGGTATATGATTTATACTTGGAGCAATTTAAGTAACACATAAAATTAGGTTCTTCAGTACCTGCACATATACCTAATTTAATGTATATGAAAATAAAAATTATGTTTACAATACATGCATCTTGTATGGTAGCTACATGTATTGCATACAATTTACTTTAAATTTGTTACTCTTAAGTGTTTAACAAAGTTGTATCTCCTTGATACACTCCTCCTCTAATTAACATACCTTGACTGTGTCACCATATTTAAACGGTCGATTTATCGCAAGACCTCCATGACATTCGTAAACAACACACAGATTTTTTCTGACATCCTCTTTCGTCGGGAAGTCGATGAAGGTGCTCTCTGCAAACTTGAAAAAATAAACTCATGTTTATTTCAAATATGTATATTTCATTTTAAGCTAGATAAACAAAACTAATAAAAATAATTTTGTCCAGAACAGTAATTCTACAGCATGTATAGTTGCAAAATCATTTTATATTTGAAATATTTTTTGTTTTAGTTATTTCATTTAGTGCCTTATGTAAAATTGTTAAGTAGGATGATAGTACAAATTGTGAGCGACCAATATACATGTATTTATTATGTAATTGACCTCGATAAGAGCATTGCTCTTGATGAGCAACCTAATGTATATATAAAGGGGTAGAGAACGTGTGTTGCAGGGAGTTATTTTTTTAGTAAACAAGAGTCAGTGCTGTTCAAGGATATTATATATATATATATATCAGCACATGAATATATATATATATATATATATCATGTAAGAAATTCTAAATGGAATTAAACAGTTTTTATTTAAAGAACAGTTTCCGACAAACAAAGAATACAAAGATTAAATCTGTCATATGTAAAATGTTGTGTGCCATTTACACAAAATACAATAAAAGCATTTCAGAAATTCTTCAATTTTCTAAACATATAAGGGGATTCACCTTGATATCTCACACAAGCTTCTTTCGTGTAGCATGTTAGTAACTTGTACTGTAGATTCCCATTTCATGGTGGGGAATTATTATCAACATAAAAATGCCACAAGTACCCCTCATAGATCTTAAAATCTTGGGATTATTTTGATTAGTTTTCTGCTATCTGTAAACTATATGAAATTACATGTTCACATATAACAAAACTTTGGTGCTCACAATTTTATGTTCTCATGATTTGAAACAAATTTAAATGGCAGAATCATGAAATTGAGTACTCTTGTAATGTGAGGAACCTACAGTATTATTTATATGAACTTTAGTATTAATTTAAATCATGCCTTCACAAGTATGCATGTTCCTCTCTGTCTAAAATATGATATCATAAAGTATCTTATTGTGTGCATAAATGCATGGAAACTGTGTTAATAACAAGAATTACTTTACATTTTTAATTCCCTCCACGTTGATAGACACATACGCAATACAAAACTTAGACAACTATGCTTACCAACTGCCTTTCTCTTTTTTTCTGCATCATCTGTAAGAATTAAGGATAAAATCCAATTGAAGCAGTTTTTACTACAAGAAAACATTCTCCACAAGGCTCTCATAAATGTCCATGCATGCAAGCTTACACAGCATTCATATGGTTGAGTAAAAATGGAATTTTGGTAATCTAATTTCTATCAACACAATGATGAGGGAAGGAATGAAAAGAGTACCTAATTCCAAAACAGACAAGCTAATTCAGATAATCTGTGTCCCAGCTTAATGAAACAAGATACCCATGGGACACATCGCTCACCTAAGGACATTGGGTTAGGCAAAAGCACAAATCAGTCCAGTATTGAAAAGATTAGAGGGGGGGGGGGGGCTTGAATTTTAAACTACCTGATGATGCTTCCATGTCAATATAACAAATGGCTTTGTTGTACTTGAGAAGATTTTAAAAAAAGAATTCCCATATATTCCTTTGTAAAAATTTGATCCCCCATTGTGGCTCCTTCCTATGCCAGGGGTCATCATTTGAACTTGAATCTACACTACCTGAGGATGCTTCAATATCAATATGACTAAACATAGCTTTTCTGTTCTTGAGAAAAAAAAGATATTCTTATATTTTCCTATGTAAGACTTTGATCTCTCATTGTGGCCCCATCCTACCCCCGGGAATCGTGGTTTGAATAAGATAAAATCTACACTACCTGAGGATGCTTCCATATAAATATGACCAATCATGGCTTTGCTTTTCTTGAGAAGAAGATTTTTAAAGACTTTTTTCCTATATATTTCTATGTAAAATATTTTTTTCCTATATATTTTCTATGTAAAACTTTGATCGTCCATTGTGGCCCCGCCCTACCACCGGAGGTCATAATTTGTACAAAATTGAATCTTCACTACCTGAGGATGTTTCCACAGGAGTTTCAACTTTCCTGGCCATGTGATTCTTGAAAAAAGGATTTTTAAAAAATGGTATTAATTTTTCAATAAATCTTAATTATGTCCCCTTGGAAGGGGGCGTGGCCCTTCATTTGAACAAACTTGAACCCCTTAACCCAAGGATGCTCTGTGGCAAGTTGGTTGAAACTGGCTCAGTGGTTCTGGAGAAGAAGTCGAAAATGCGAGTAGTTTAGAGACAGACGGACTACAGACAAAATGTGATCAGAAAAGCTCACTTGTGCTTTCAAGCTCAGGTGAGCTAAAGAGAAGAGCATGAGTGGATTGGGAGAGGGGGGGACACTTTAAAAAGGGCCAGGGCCAAAGGGAGTTATGGTATAAATTTCATTGCAAAAGCTTCTTGAGATATCGCCCAGAAATGAAAGTTTTACACACACACAGAATGTATGAAATTACGGCATTGACTTAATTTGACCTTAAAATAAATAGGGGTTTTCCTTAGTCCATAGGGATTTGTGGTATAAAATTTCACTGCAAAAGAAAGCTCAAAGGCTTCTTGAGATTTCATGCGAAAACAAAGGTGTTAAAACAGAGAGAATTAATGAATTTATGACTTGATTTTTTCCCTTTTGACCTAAAAATACAGGCCCATAGAAAGCAATTTTAGTTTGGGGGGGGGGGGGGCACTATCAACTACCAAAGATTCCTTGACGAGCAAAAAACATAGGTAATCAAAGATTACGAAGCTCACCTCAACGAATGTTATCAGTAAAAGTTATGCAAATCTCACATCATATTTTCTTTATAGTTAGTGTGCATCCTGAAAACAATATTCATGCAAGTTCTGTGTAAGAAGGTCTTATAGTTCGTTGGGAATTGACCTGTTCCAAAAACTTTAAGCTTTTCACAAATCAAGAAAATGTCAGACTTTCATTTCCTACATCTGAAGCAAGTCTGGAATGCACCATCTATGTAAGTTAAATCATAACAGCCTATATAATTATAGAGCTACTCCAAACACATTGTCATGGTTACTCATTTGGAAAATGTAGGTCAGATCCAGCATCTGAAGCAAGTCTGGTAGTGCCCATCCCTAGATACATCAACCATGCAAGTTGGTCCAGGTATGGCTTATAGTTACTTGGGAATGAACCTGCTCCAAAAACTTTAACCTGGTCACTCATCTGGAAAATGTAGATCAGATCCAGCATCCGAAGCAAGTGTGACAGTGTCCATCCCTAGATGCATCATCCATGCAAGTTTGGTCCAGGTAGGGCTTATAGTTACTTGGGAATAGACTTGCTCCTAAAACTTTAACCGGGACGCCGATGCTAACGCCGACACCGGGGGTATAACATAAGCTCATCTCGACTTCGTCGAGGTGAGCTAAAAAAAAGGCGGGGCATCAGATGTTATTATTGAGGGGGCACAGGCATATAGTAGCTATGTTCTCTATAGTATTCTACAAGTGGCAAATTTATTCGGGGGGGGGGACCACCCCCTCTTTCCTACGGTCATGAAATAAATAGGGATCTCTCTTAGGCCTTAGGGAGTTGTTGTGTATTATTTCACTGCAAAAGGTCAAAAGCTTTTCCTGTTATCGCTCTGAAACAAGTGTTGCAGACAGACAGAAATACATACAGAAGAACAGACAGACCAAAATTAAAATTCCCCACTTTCAGTTAAAGCAGTGGACAAAAATAAAGTAATCTATATTTTTAAGATGTCTAAATATCATTCAGCCTTGTGAACTGACTTAATTCAATATTTCAAAGTCTGACAAACAACAAGTTTTCATCATTACATGTACCCCCTTTCAGTAAAAAAAATTCTTATAATGAATGTTGATCCAAATATTATAAAGTATTTTTTACACCAAAAACAACATCCTTTTCTTGTTTATTACTAAAAAGAAGCATTTTGTTTACCAATAATATAGAGCACTTTTAAGTGTAATTATCAATGTAACAAAATAACAAATAACAAAAACTATTGAGACTCTTCTTCCCCCTCCCCCTTCCATTCTTTAACTACATGTATATCTAGAGTTCAACCTCAGGCAGGGGCAGAAGTGGAGCTCTATCACTGCATTTTTCTTTGTGGTTTGTGTGTTTGTCTGTGGACACACACACAGTCCCACAAACATAGAGAGAGAGAAATAATAACTGATACTTACTTCCTCAAAGTCTTTCAGGATATTGTCTTCATCCACCTGTATATATGAATAAACATTAATGTATACAAGAAATACCCACAAGAAATCATAAATTTTTAGATAAGCAAATAAATATTAGAAAAAACAAGATGATCCCGGCCCTTATAGGTCACCTGAGTATCATGTAATAACTTTCCAACAACTGAATTTGGTTCATGTTTTAAACCAGAGGCCATGAAATTCACAATTTTGAAAGAGGCACCATTGCTCATCATAAATGTCTGATTAATACCATGGAGCAGATTTCAAAGCATTAATTCATTTTCAGTATATAATCATTAATCATCCCTTTCCTGATGTGTATGCATAGAGTGACAGACCAAGGCATATGGGCATTACAGACCAGTTGCAGTAAAACATGCTTACAGTAAAGTGCCAGAGACAAATGAATTTGCATTATTTATTGCAATCCATGGATCATAACACAGGGCTGAAAACATGAATTTATGAAAAGCACAATTGCTGTGTTTTGATTACCTTATTTAGCCTGCATACCATATCTGGTAGCATTTCAGGTTAAAATTTTTTTTAACTTTTTCAACATTTTTTCAGGGAATGTCGAGTATTCATCTATGTGAGAAAAATGTAAACTGACCCAAGTTATGTTATATATCGTACGACATAGGTATATATATGAAATTCAAGCCTCAAATGAAGGAAAGGAATGTTTTTAAAAAATACACTAACACTGGTTATTCTATGTAGCAATTTCTTGTCATCAAAGACTTTTTTGTGTCAAAAATAAATAAATAGATACATGTATATGTAGTTCAAGCTCTTGATGTTTAACCTGCAAATTTCAGAAATCAATACCTTATTTTCAAGATTTGATGTCCAGTCTTCATCATCTGTACATATAGATGCATCTGTATCCTAAAATTGTCAAGTAAATCAACATTACATTACATTACAGTACATTACATTACATTACACTACATTACATTAAATTACATTATATTACATTACATTACATGTACCTTTAATGTCATAGGTAAAGGAATATCTGGCAGCTCTTCACTGTCTTTCTCAATCTGCAAATGTATTTTGTAGATCCATTATCAATGGTATGTTATATAATTGTGAAAGCTATTGTGAAAAGTCATCAAAGTGATGTTATTTTATTTTTAAAACATAAACAACTGGCTTATTCCAAGGATCGTATAAAAGTTCAAAATTTCAATTCCCCAATTTGGCATACTCTGGTATATAATGGTATATCAGAATGGTATTGTAAAGAGATCAACCTTTTCACAAATAGATTTTTTTTTTTTTGCTTTGTTGACAAATTTTTTGGTAACACATTTACTATCATTTTGAAAATACAAGCGATTATGTACAATACTTGAAAATGGCATTCTTAGGTGTTTTTTTTAAACCTAACAATATCTTAGAACCAAAGTTTGTAATACAGAACATTACAAGTAATGTTAATTTTGTTTTAAATACAAATACACTTCAGAGGATGCAACTTTATTTCACCGTCAGAGTACATGAAAATCAAACCTGTTGAAATCTGTTGAAAATCATACCCATTAAATTTATACTTGGCCTTTTTAAATTTCCAGTTATTCCCTGTAAGCTTACCAAAAAATAAAGGAATAAAAAAATTTGCTTGAAAATTGACTCAAACTATGGGGAGTGTGTTGGGTGGGAATTGTTAAAACAAAACAAATTCAGTGAGTTTTGTAATCTTACTGATGATTGTCCAGGGCTGGATGTTCTCTTCTCTTTCTGCAAACAAAGGAGTAAATATATATCTGTTAGTGAGAATATATCATTAAGTATTTGTGTGGCAGATCTGTGAATAAAATATAATTTTTTAAATATTTCTAAGTCTCAATTTATCTGAAAAAAAAAAAAGAATTATCTCCCTTTTTGCAATTTTCTAAGCACCATGGAAACTTAATAGGGATAACATAAAATGCATCAATTAAATAAACACAAGTAAAACCTGTCCAATTGTACATTACTTTAATATGGACTTATATAATTGTAAAAAAAAACCACTTTGTTACCTTTGAAGGAGAATGAAGCATGGGTAGATCTTCGTCAATAGCTGCTACATGTACCTATTGTAAAATATGAAATTCAAAATTCAATCTGAAATGGGCAACTCATAGTCTCATATAGATTAAAACTTGCATAGTTCACCAGTTGTAACAATCTGACAAAGCCTAAAGGGCTAAATACAATGCATTTTACAATAATTCATGTATATACTGATTGTTTGTCCATTACCTCATAACCACCAAATATCATCTACATTTGTTTATATAGTGCAGTTAAAATAAAACTGTAATCTTGCTATCCAAGAGAAAATTATCAAATTACCACTTTGGATGGTGTACAAACAGGTGTACTTGTTTTAGGGGTTTCTGTCTTCAATTTCTTTTCCTATAAGAATAATCATTTCTGTAAATTATATGTAGATTGTGTGTAAAATGATATGTGCAAATAAAAAAGTTATTTTTCAAGCAATTTCTTGCATATGATTGATAAATATTCTCTAAGAATTCCTTAAACCAATTATTACTTGTGCTAAACTTACAGGGTCTTCAAACTCGTCTTCCGAGTCAGAGAGGACAATGCGCTGACTTTTTGGCTTCTGTTAAAAAAATTGAAGAATAAATCATAATCATCCAAGGAGAGATACTGTATGATGATTACTTGATATTTATTTTACAATTTATCTGGTTACTGGTTACTGTCAGGCAGTTGGACATCAAAATAAGTCCAATGCACATACACACACACCACTTCTCGGTTAGAAGTTTAAAGAAAAACATCATTTCCTAATTATTTCAGTGAAACAGATGATTATATGAGAACCTGTAAAATTAATCATATTATTTGTAAGACTTTTTTTTCTTGTAATGCATCTGAATTATAGAGATCTATACCTATCATTTGCTGTATGGATTGTATGCATCTATCATATGCTGTATGGTTATAGGAAATAAACCGTGGGCAAAGCGGGCACTTTCAATATATTTACTGACAGAGCCAACCAGTCTTATGAATTTGTATGTATAATTTTCAGCTAAAGGTACAGTATTTCTTTACATGATGGAACTTTATGAGGTTCACAAAATTTATGTGTCATTGTAAGGAAGACAATTAATATGCATGTCATGCAAATTTAGAAACCACTGAAATTAAAACTGTATACTGTATAAAGTATCATATGAAGATATCTACCATATCATATGTATTATTAAGGTACTTACATTTACCCCGCTTCCTGACAACACATTATCTGATTCAATGCTTGGACCCTTTAGAAAATACAACAAAATTGCAAGATTGAAAAATATATTAAAATTTAGACATCCAACCAAAGCTTTCTATTCAAAATTGTGACTAATGATATCTGTATACTGTAACATAACTGAAATGAACAATGTACATCAGTATCCAAAGCTTAATTGTTATTACAGTTTTACAACAAGGTTTCAATGATTTTTACTTAAAATGTATTTCTGGTATTCTAGCTCTACATAGGAAACTCCTTCCTTCCCTAGCTCTTATATGCTGATAATTTATAATGTTCATAAAACAAGAAAAATCTTTCATAATGCATCATTTTATCAGTCTAGACAGTCATGTGACAGGGTGAATAAAACACCAAGTCTCCCAAGGAATAAATATCATATTCCACTCTTTGTAAGTCACATGTGACCATCATTTGATGTAAACAAAAGAATGAATCTAAAATCTTTGAATATCCAAAATCCTTATATCAGAAAACAAAGTCAGCAATAAATTCAAATGATGAAAGAAAAGGACAAATTAACATAAAAAGGTAAACATTCACTGTGTTTTTACCTTAGTAGGGTTGGAAAACTACTGTAAATCACTTTTTATTTGCGGGAACTTCGTTTTGGCGTAATAATACTAGACAGAGTGCTCACAAAAATTTCATTTTCGCATATATTAGTATTCTTTAAGATTATATAGAGCACTAACCACAATTCGTGAAAACTTTGTCTCACTAATAAAGTGTCAATTACTATCTCGCCAAAATAAGCTGTTGCGAAAATTAAGTGATCTACAGTATTAGGAAAATGAAATATTCTGTTTAAAGAACTACGCACGCTAACTCTCGATTCCCGCCTACATTTTACACCCATTTAATTCAATATTAATGACAATTTGGCCGTAAAATCTTTGTTGAATGCAAAGAACAGTTCAATGGTAATTGACTGATGATATTAATACCAGTGTTAAATAGTTAATTACCCCTAATTCCAGCTCTTTAAGTAAGGGGGTAGACGATATTTTTCACTAAAATCGGACTCTTAAGCATGAACACATTTTAAAATATACTTGGATATGAATAAATGTTCCTTAAATCTTTTCTTATGTTTTACTCATATAAAATTAAACATATATTATTGATAAAATAAAATGTTTTAGCTGTAAACCCCTTTGAAATTGGTGAAAAAATAAGCATTTTTGTTGTTTTTTGTCTGTAAACATATGCCCCCCCCCCCCCCCCCGTTGAAACACAAAAAGCCAAAAAGCTTCGGTACAAATTTGTGAAATGACAGTCCATATCACCTGTAAAAAGGAATTTTTGTTTCACGGGGGGGGGGGGGGGGGGGAGATGTTTTGAAAATATTTTCCGTTTTCCGTTGATTTCTATAGTGAAAAACACAAGTTTTCCCAAAATTATAGAGTTATCTCTCTTTGTTTTCCCAAAGAAGTAACGTTTTATGAAAATTCATATAAATATCTCTATAGATTTGAAAAATCATTCAAATGTGTTAACTTTTGAAAATTGACTTGGATGTAGGCAGGAGAACAATACTATCGTTCGCAGTTCTTAACTTAGTAATAGGTTGTTTGGTATAATAACAATTTACTGCTTGAAAGTTTGGGAGATATTAAGGTTTGATCCCCCCAGAACATAGAGAAAATATCAACTTTATAGCTATTAACTCTCATCTGAGAATAATTGATATCATGATTAATTTTCAAAGTTTAATACTGAATACATCAGCACGACAGACCACCTTTGTTCAGAAAAATTTTCATTTCAAAGTTAAAACAAACCAAAATCAATCAAGTGGAACAAAATAACAAATCTTACTTTTTTGACATTTTTTACAATATTTCCTCGTGCTGTAATTCAATTGTTTGAAACTTAAAAGTATTGACTTGTTTCGTCCATCCACAAATAATAATTAATGATGCCCCAAATATTAAACCCAAATTCTTACATTTTACTGGGCATCCACATACAAAATCTTAATTAAAACAAGCGTTTCTAAAAAATTCAGAGGGCTCTACTAAAAAAAACAATTGATAATTTATAAATTTAGCATTTATGGACACACACACACACACACTTACTTGCATATATTTTAACGTAAAATCCATGGTACTTTCTCTTCCCCTTTGAACGCTTCTTTAATTCTTGGTACTTAAGGTCCCGTGGTAACTCTGTGTACGTTTTATCCTCCAACCTCATAGGTACCATTGTGAATGATGTCTTGAACTTGTTTTCCACACTCTGCATCCAATTGTCCATCGAAGAATCTTTCTCAACTCTCAATATCATAGAAGCATCCACTCCATTGAACAATCGTTGGATCCTTTTCTCATTTTGATCCAAGAAGCGAATTTCTAAACACTGGTGTTTAAGAAGAATTTTTTTTCAAAATCAAATATGTTGAAGTAGGGAGCCTAAATAATTTACAAGTAATAGACCAATTAACTCTGTTAATACATACCAACAACAACAGAAATGCACTAGACACTGAGCTATTTTAAATCAAATTCAATTGGACATTGTCATGATTTGGTTTGAACATTTTAATGTTTTATTTTTCCATTTCTGATATTTACAAAGGTTCATAACAGTACAGTAAAACACATTTATAATGAAATGCTGGGGACATACCATTTTACATCATTATTATCAAACCAACAAAACAATTCACTATAATCAGAAGAACTCTTTAATAAGTGTTGACTTATTTTTAATGACAGCCTTCTGAAAAGACATTACAACACACAAACTGAACACAGGCTTCCATGCATTAAATAACATCCTAATCGCACACAAAACATTCGGCTTTTTCCCTTCATCTACCCCAAAATAATTTGATATTGTTACCAAAGAAATAGCATTCTGTTTCCTGGTTGTCAATTCCATGTCTCAATTGACTTTAATATGACATTGGAATAAAACTGCAGTGAATAGAGAACCCAATTCATTATATAACAATTTAAATTGACGCAATGCATCAAATCAGCTGCAAAAAATATATTTAGCATCTTGAAACATTCCGACAAGAATGAGTCCAAAAGAAAAAAAATTATTAACAGAAAAAAAAGTATATGATAGCTTTAATTTTCTGTGTATTTTTTATTCGTTAATTTTCAGTGATCAATTGTTTCAGAGGAGAGTCGAAAATGTTTGTTAACACACCATATACTAACATAGATGGCAATAGGTTAATTGAGTGATTCATGTGAACCCCCTCCTTTTTTTTTTAACACCCACACACAAAATAGAAGGTCCAAATTTTTTTCAATCTAATAAACTGATGATGCAAATAATAATGGTGACAAAAACACTTGTATATAACTAATTTGTCTTTAATTTCAAGTCTTTACCTCTGGTTTCTCACTCTCTTTGGAGAAGGTGGTACCAATCATCTTCTTTTTACTGGCGATGAATTTTGCCCTCAAAAAATCCAGTTTAGACTTCACTCCTTCATAGACATAAAAAAAGAAAATCTGTCAATTTACAAATCAGTTGTATATAAATGTAGTAGCTTTCATGTGCATTTTAGTCTTTTCAGTTCATTTATTTGTAAATGTATAATTATGGACTAGATATTTACAAAAATATATATTTTGATTTCTGTACAAACTTGGATTTAAGTGTAATTGTTGACCAAAGTGTATGAGGCAAATTTCTTGTCCATTTTATATTTTGCACATGTTTTGTTGCAGTTACAGATACTGAATTACATATGGATGTTTTAAGTCGGAACATGTTTTAATTTTTGCCTGTGCTATAGTTTACCATAATTCTAGTTACTACATTGTTGTTTAGCATATCATAATACTTGTATGTCCTCAGTTAAATATAAAATTTATTTACCTTCATCTTCAATCCTTTTGAAAGGGCCTGTGGACCCACTTCCACTTGGTTTCTGTTCCGCTTCTAAATGACAACAAATAAAATAATTTTTCTACAATCTAGGAGGACATATTACATGCTTACCATCCATCCATTCATCCATTATCTATCCATTTATCTATCTATCTACTGAATATCTATAAGAATTACCTTCACTTGGTACTGTGATATCACGAGTATCTGCAACCCTGCCTAAACAATAATATCCATTTCATTAATACAATACATTTTCAAACATCCTTATCAAAACCAAATTATTTATATAACTGAATTTCCATTAACTTTAATTCGCCTTTTGCAACTGGTGTGCACTCAACATCAACAGCTGTAAACATGAAAAAAAAAATCATTTTTATTGTCTATGAACATGTACATATGTCAATACATGGACATAAAATTCATCTTTCATCTCTAACATTAAAATTGTTTTATATTTTACAGCATTTTTATACTGCAATAAATATATTTCTTCATCCCAGACTGTTTTTGTAATACTTATAACAGACACCAATGCTTATTAAAGTTTGTCACACAATTGTCTATATATGCATCTTTTCAAAATTTATTTTGCAACTTTCAGTGAGTGGGAAGGGTTTGCAGCATAGTTGCAATGAAGTGAAAATTGGCGCATTAAATCAACCAGTGGTGTCGCCAAGGTGCACATCAAAATTTTAGCGAAGTTATTTGGAAATATATTGTGAACGACTTTCTTGCTTGTTTTACTTTTGTTTTAAATGTAGTCATGTAAATACAACTGTTACAAATATCACTGGTTAAAACCTGGCAAAAACTGCTTCTTGTTACATGAAGCATTTTTTTAGGGCAACAAAGGTACGTTACCTCATTCATTTTCAATGTTTAATTGAAATTTTGACATTATTGACCCAAAATACACAAAATTATACTGTTTGTGGGTTCCTTAAAATGTGCTACACGGCATACATGAAATATAAAATTTGGTTAATAAAGAAATTGGTTTCCTTTTGTATTTCACATTTGTTTGTCATTTAAAAATCTGTATTTTTCTTAAAATGACCCATCAAAATATATGGATGGCCCATTCATTTCAAAATGGTCCTTTAAAAACGTTGACAGTTGCGCCATAGTCCCATTGCCCTTTATGGCCTTCCCAATCACTGAACTTTTTTCATAATAATTTTGCTAGTGCTCTGGGTGGAATATGATATATTGAATATGACTGACTATAGATATCATATGTATCATTATACGTAAGAGCACATATAATCTATATATAATCATTTTTGAGCAGTTAAGCAATTTATTTTTTCTAAATTGCTCATAATAAATGGCACTTAATTTCGAAATTCAATTATTCTTTAAACCCCATACATACTTTTCTTCTTTACAGCAGTGCCACATTCCCCACAGAACTTGTTGTTGGGTTCTAGGTGACTACCACATTCTATGCAGAACATCCTGCAAAAGTAAACAAATTATAAATAGATAGTAGTTCCGAATATTTGAAAATTAATTTTGGTCAGTGGATATTCCTATTAGCTCTAAGCTTAAGAGGACAATTTGAATTTTAAATTTGGGAATAGTAAAAGGAAGATACAATGATTGATAGAAATCATCAACCTTAAAAGACATATAGCTTCTATTAATTATATTTTATAAATCTATTGATATAAAAAATAATTTTAGGGATAATAAGATCAATAGTTATGAATGTTAATTGAGTTTCAATACAAAATGAACATTTCATTCGAATTTCCTCGATTATGAAAGACTCGCTCAGTTTTGGGAGAAAGTCAAATAACTGTATAAACTGTATTCATGTATAACTTACATCAAAAAACAAGAATTTTTGTTATTAACACTAAAACAAACAACAAAGAATATTACTGATATATTACTTACATTAAATGTAATCAGTAATGACCACGATCACGATGCCTCCTACATCAAATAAACACGATACCTCCACATCCGCGTCCTTAGAAATCTTGGCCAAATCTCGATCTCTTGAAATCTTGGCCGGCCAAATCTCGATCTTTTGAAATCTTGGCCGTTCATCTCGTAGAAGCTTGGGAATTAATGATCGAGGTCACCCGAAATCTTGGCAATGTACAGGGTCGAGGGTGTACATGGCCAGGGTTATCATGGCCAGGCCTATACGGCCAGGGTACGCGAGCAAAATGGCCAGGCTAGGCTATGTATGGTAGAGGGTTATGGGGAACATGGCCACGCCAAGACATTATTATGCAAGACCAGGTTGAACATGGCCAGCCAGGATAGCTAATCGTCGAATGCAAGATGCATGATAATATACATGGCCAGGGTGAAGATGGCCAGGCCATGTTTAGAAGCGTGGGATAGGCATGGTGCGAACATGGCTAGGCCAGGGTAGTACATGGCCGGGCTAGGCTGTGTATGGTCGGGGTAAACATGACTAGATGGGATGGCCATGCTGCAAACATGGATCGGCCAGGTTGTATACGGCTAGGCCATGATGATAAAGCGTGGGGTGTCCATGATGCAAACATGGGAAGGCCAGGGTAGAAATCATGGGTGGCCAGGGTTAAAACTATAGATTATATAGACCCTGACCCTGGGGGTCCCCTATGGCTTCAAAGATGGGAAGGCCAGGGTAGAAATCATGGGTGGCCAGGGTTAAAACTATAGATTATATAGACCCTGACCCTGGGGGTCCCCTATGGCTTTCCATACTTTCCCCTATCAAAAATTACCGATTTTTTCCCAATTTCATTTGCTTTTTTCCCAAAATAAAACCGTTCGTTCTTGTTTTTGTTATATTGAATTTTTTTTATGTTGGACCTATCTAAAATAGAACACTATTGTTCTCGGTCAATAATAGTGAAGAACAGCTGATGATTTTGTGCATTTACAAGACATATTTTATTTATTTTATTTTACCTGTCAATTAAGATTAATTTCAGACTTATTAAGTACCAGTCCACATAAAAATCAGACAAAGGGTGATATATGAGGGTTCTCAGAATTTGATGATTTTCCACACATAGATTTGTTTTGAACTATGAACAATGTATGTAAAATGAAAAATGCTTTGAGTCATGGTTACCATGGAAACCCGGCCAAAGAAATTTCCTTAGCAACCAGCAAATTTTTCTGTGTTGATGGACAAAAATTCTCCTATCTTTAAGGCTTAAAATAAAATTTTAATACCATGAGAATATTTTTCACTTACTGGTGTAATAAAGATACACATTTAAAGTGTTTTAATAATGCAATAAAAGAAATTTAGGTCTTAAGTTACTTCTGTGCTAGCCATTGGAAGGTACACATGTTTTGCAATTTTTGCTGATTCAGCATTTTTCATAATTTTGGCAATATTCAAGGCCAAATTTTAAAAAAGGCCAGATTAATACAGCTGTTGCGTGTATTTCACATAAAAGCAGATGAATTTCTCCTTTAGAATTTGAAGTCAAATCCACGGGCCTTTTTGAAAATTGAATTTGTTGCCTAGCAACAAATATGGGCATTTTGATACATAAAATGAGAAACAATGTAAAAAGTTTACGGAAAAATCAAATGAATTGTTATCTACAAAAATGAAAAACAAATTTTGAAATAGTAGAATTAAATTTGGACTTCCTAGCAAATTATTGAATATTGTATAATTATTTATCTCCATAGCAACAACAGGTTCTCCATAGCAACGCGGCAAAGAAAGTTAATTTTGACATGTATTCATGTAATCTTATTAATATTTATTCAAATTAAGTCAGAAAAATGTCGTTGAGCAAAATTGACAATGAAATGTTGGTCTTATTAAAGTTTTTTTGGTACTTAATCAACCCATGGCAACTATTACCAGTACATGGCAACCAATGTACCCTATGCCTCCTGTAAGACAGATTTGACTCTGGGATCATATTGTTTGTGATGGAAATGAATATTCAATTAATGTGTTGATGATTGTATATGTTGAGAGAGCGGAAAGAATATAAAATATTCTATCAGTTGTTGTCATGGCAACATGTAATCTCCTAATAATTAAGCCATGGCAACATGCAATCCCCTTAGCAACTAAACATAAAAATTCATATTTCACCGAAAAAACATTCCAGTTCAAAGTAGGTACGAATGATGTCGAATGGAATGTAAAACAAATTCTGCAATACAGACAACTAAAGCAGGTCTTTTCAAAGTATTTTAAAGCTTTATACACCTTAAATAACAACACTTAAAAAGTTAAGAAGAATTAATTTTATTAAGAATGAATGTAACAACAAATCTCTTTTTTTACTCCTACTTCGACCAGTGCATATACCATTTTAGCCCTCTGTGTAAATTTATTTAGAGCTCTCAGAAGTGTAACTTATTCAAGCTCTCTAAAATAAATTGATCAAGATTCCTCAAATTACTGATACAAAGAAGATCGGCGAACAAGGCAAGCAAAGTGCCTATAGTGTAACAAACATAAAGGTGAAAAATTAAATCTCAATTACAGCAAAATTTTCTTTGATATTTCATCTAACATTAAAGTATACTTTATGTAAAATTTCCACAATTTGCAAAAATCTCACGAAGATTGAAATTATTTGCCTATGAAATAGCATACACACACACTAAAGATGGCAAAACGATCATTTTTCTCATACTATAACACATTTTTTTTTTTATATGAGTGGGTCATCGCTCCATTTTATTGAAAGGTTACCGTCAAAGTTTGCATAAAAATATACATTTTTTGGTAAACAAAGACATGGAGCAAAGACCCACTATACCTTAAAAATACACTTTTATGACACAACATTCGCATCCTCTGAGAAATACTTTAAGGAGGCTGGGGGGTCAACAAATTAACCATCAGATATAACTTATTTTTTTAGGTATGATATTTTAAGCTGTCAACTTTCATTTGGCAAAGAAAAATTTCATAAATTTTAGTTTTAAAAGGAGATGGGTGAACATAACGAGCGATAAGCCTATAGTGTGACAAACATGAAGATGAAAAATTAAATTTCAATTATATCAAAATTTTCCTTGATATTTCGTCTAACATTAAAATATACTTTATGTAAAATCTCTATAATTTGCAAAAATCCCTCAAAGATTGAAATTATTTGCCTGTGAAATATTAGACACACACTAAAGCGGGCAAAAAGAGTCATTTTCTCATACTATAATACTATTTTTCGATATGAGTGGGTCTTCGCTCCACCTTTTTGAAAGTTAATCCTCAAAGTTTGCATAAAAATATACATTATTTGGTTATCAAAAATATGGAGCAATGACCCACTATACCTTAAAAATATACTTTTATGACATAACATTCGCATTTTTTCAAGAAATACTCGAAGTCCATTAAGTCAAGGGTCATATCACAAACATGATTTAAATGCCACTCTTCATCATGACATGTGTAGTCTAGTGGTTAGCGTGCTAGTCTCCTAAGAAAATAATACCCAGGATTTTTATTGCTAGGGTTCGAACCCCACGAATATCACATTATTTTTTTTAAAAAAAGAATAAATTTTGTAGGGAAATTTTTCCTCAGAAAAGTTTTGTTTATCATAATTTCATAAATTTCAATAATGAGAACTTTACTCTAAATACTAAATTCACAAACTGAACATGATTTTTATATATCTGAAGCTATAGGCTTTCTGCACGCTATGTTCGCCCATCTCCTTTGATCATTTTTGTATATCTTCATATGGAGCTCTTCTTCTAAAGGAGATCAATATAGTCTGAAAATGGCCACAACCCCCCAGCCTTCTTAAGTCCATTTAGTCAAGGGTCATATCACAAACATGATTTAAATGCCACCATTTATCAGGAGTTGTATAGCGTAGTGGTTAGCGCGTTGGTATCAAAGGAAAAAAATACTCAGGATTTTTATTGCTAGGGGGTTCGATCCCCATGAATACCCCATTAATTTTTAATAACAGAATAATTTTTGCCGAGAAAATTTTCCTCGGAAAAGTTTTATCACAATTTCAGGAATTTCAATAAAAAGAAATTTACTAATACTAATTTCACAAATTGAATTTGATTTTTTACATATCTGAAGCTATAGGCATTCTGCACGCCTTGTTCACCCATCTCCTTACATCTATCTCTGATCTGTTACCAAAATAAGGATGTATTCCATAAATAATGTTTTTCATGTAACTTGTACACACACATTAGTGTGTATTGTGGATTAAATCCAAGACATGTGCACGATATTATGGGCATAGTTTCAATGGCTGCATTTCATTTCCGGAATTTTTTTTAATTTTTCATCTTTTATTTCCAACATTTTAAAGTTTTTATCTCCGACATTTTTCAAGTACCTTTCTGCAATGAAAGCTGGATTGAAGACTTCACTTATGAAAAATTTAATGAATAAATCATGGAGAAATCATTGAAATCCAAATTATGAGTTTTGCTTGAAGCCAAAATAATGATTAAAAAGATTCCCTGAGACACATGTAAGTATTGTGAACTTTCGTCATCTCCTTTCTTAAATGTTCAGATTTAAGTTTGAAATCAGATATGCTAGGATGGAAATTATAAGGCATACAGAAACCAGTCGACGTAAAAACAGGCCCAGAGGAAGCAATTTCAGTTTGGGGGGGGGGCAACCAAACACTTTAATTTGGGAGGTACTATCAACTACAAAAAATTCCTTGGCAAAAAAGGTCATCAGACATTATTATTGAGTAGGCACAAACATATTGTAGCGAAGTTTTCTATAGTATTCTATATATCGGCAAAATTATCGGGGGGGGGGGGGGCACGGGCCCCGTGCTCCCCCGGTTCCTATGGCCATGAAAAACCATCGTTGAAGGGATTCTCTAAAGACAGGAGAATGTTTTTAAAAACAAAGACATCACTCACATTATGCATGTACATGCTGCACAGGGAAAAGGAAAAATGCTATAAATCTTAATACTACCTGTATAAATGTATTGTATTATATGTTTTTATTTATGTTTTGAAAATGTAGTTTGAAATTAATTCTTTAAAAATTCTATTTCCACCTATTTGGCTAACATGAAATTGCCAGAAAGGTATCCTGCAAATATGCTGGAAATACAAAAAATTGTCGGAAATGAAAAAAAAATGTCGGAAATGAGATTAAAAATATGTCGGAAATGCTACGCAAAATACCAGAAATGAAATGCAGTGAAAGAAAAGGTAGAGATTAAGTAAGCAAGCACATAAAATTATACTCTATACACCTAATAAAACCCTTAACCCTGGTAATGTTGATCTAGCATATATTGTGTTCATTTGAGATAATTTCCATTTTTCAAAAGATCAGATATAAGCTTGTATCTTTTACTTGTTGTTAAGAAGCTGACATATACTTTTCTGTCTCTGTGTAAATCCAAATTATTAGATTTAGGTTAAGAATTGGATGAGGTTTAAAGGGGGGGGGGGAGGGACAAGTGGAAAAAACAACCTCGAATTTGTTACATGTACGGAGGCGTCTATGATAACCCATTTTAAGAAACATTTGAATAAATGTAGGGAGATTTTTGTTCAATGGAGTATGGAACTGATCTTCATTGAATGTAAAGATATTAAAATATACCACAGAAGGAACAATCAACTATGTTTATTAAATATTTATATAAATTATAAAATTACATATCACTCCATTTTGTACAAATTTTTAACATCCAGTGATTTAAATACATTAAATGTATTTACGGGGCTTGCCGGAAAGGCCTGAGAAGATGCAATTCGGGGAAAAATCTTAAAGAATCTTCTTCTCAAGGACAACAAGATTATAAGTATATTGTGACCAAGCACCTCATTCAGTGCAGATTCAGTTTGCCAAAATCATGGACCCGATAGGTAATCTGGCATGATCATATTAATTTAGGAAAGGGTCATCTCAACTTCTTAAGAATACATAGCGAAAATATTCAAATAACAGCAGGAACAGTTAGAATCAGGTGAGACTTGTGGCCCATGACCCCTTATTTTTCAAAAAGAAATCCTGGAGGGAGATATAGTTTTTTAGTGAGAAATTCAACAACAACAAAAATTCAAACATACATAAATAAATAATGCATACAATAGCAGATAAAAAGCAAAAACAGAGATTTAATACATAGATTCCCCTAAAATGTTTTGTTCCATATTTTAAATGTATGATATTGTTGGTCTCAATTTAATTTAAATTTGTTTAACACAACCTGTTTTTAAGTCTACGTTATTCTTTTAGTCTTTCGAAAACCTTACATCCCAGTCACATTTCCAAAAATGACCAATGGCCGAAGTTTTTTGAAACAAAAATAGGATTCTTCGGGGGACAGTCGGCAGTTCATTGCGTGTTGTCTTGTCTGATTTTGACTTTTTTTTTGCCTCGACTGGCCAATTTTGTGTCTGTCGGGACAAGTTATACTTTTTTCTGCGTTGCTAAGCGACATTTCGTAGCATCGAGGATCTGATTTTAATCAGATTGTTCTGCGTTGGTGGCCGATTCCTTCAACATTGCTAGGATTGAAATTATAAGGCATCATTGTCAATATAAGGATCATTGTCCAACCATCACCAGACAGTTTGTCATGTCGGTCGTAGGCCGATCGACATTTCGGGATTGGGTTTTCATAAAATGTCAGCCGACGGTGAAAATCAAACAGCGGCTCAGCGAACGATGATCGGGTAAGGGTTGGTCTACTTAGAAATTTTTAACATGTAAAGACATCGGTGTTCCTAGGAATTAAAAGGACATTGGCAAGGTTCCTGGTTATCGTATAGAATTTTTCAAGAACTCTCGAGTAGGTTTAATTGTATTAAACAGGCTATATTCTGGATTGTTTAACCTACCAAGCCAACCTTCCTTTTTAGATTTTGTCATATCAGTGTTTTTGCAATTCTCAATGCATTTCCTACCGGTATGTAAATGTTGATAAAAGGGACCTACATAATTTTTCACCATAATATTTCTCCAAAACCCACTAATTTCATATAGTTTTTGTATTATATACATTATTGTATCTTCATTTCCTATGACTTATAGATATTTTGACTGAAAGTGTATATATAAGACATGGACAAACCAGCACCGATCTTTATTTTTGAGTTAATTCCCTTAACAGCTATAATTACATATTATTCATAATGTTTAAGAGAGTCAGACTGGCTTATTGATTCTATCATTTAATTGACTAAATTGATTGAAACACATTGTCATAAAAATATTGGCATGGATTTATTTCAATTTTTATTCGTTCTTCCTAAATGCTGCTTCCTTCATACAACATAGGAACTGATCTCGGTCTACCTTTCAGCATATGCCACATATCTGCCCTTCCCAGCATACTGAGCACAACTATGGTAAATGACGACCTCTTGGTTCTTTGTCCCCTGAATACAATGTATAAAAAAGTCATTACTACTTTTCTTTCTTGCTGTATAGATGATTCTACCCATTGAAGGAAGTACATGTGCTTTTGTTTATACCTCTGTAAACATTGGCTTTAATTGGTTTTCACCGCTTAGAGAATTCTACACGGGAGATCACTCTCAATCACTATATTTCATAAGTAAAAAAAACCCCTGTATTAAACCTTTTTTCTCCGGAAAACCTTGACTTGCCAATGTCCTTAATGTGACTACTCTGCATCGCCCGATACTAGAATCGTCTGATTAAGTTTTTCAGCAGATGATACGATAATAATTTGGTCGCCCGACCATCGGCTTAAGGATACACCAAAGGTTTCCAAATGCTATAATTTAATTTGCATGCAATTCTTTCATTATCAAAGATAACATAATAAAAGTATATATCATTTGAAAACTTGTTAAATTTACTATTTAATTATCCTAATTTAAACTTTAATTAATAACTTATTTAAAAATTATTTAAATATTAATGTAAATTTTAGTGCTTAAATATTTTATAAATCAACTTTTTTGTATTTAACCCCTCAAAGTGGTCATTTTGCCTCAAGGTAGATTAAAGATTGAACTTAAAAACTGTATCTCAGATTTTTGATAAATCTTCTAATTCAAAAGTTACAGCCATTTGCCCTTCAATGTTACCAATTTATTAGCCTAATTTAACATTTCCCTCAATAATTCCAAAACTAAGCTAGATATCAAAAATCTGAGATACGGTTTTGTGAACACACATTTGAGAAGAAGCCCATCCAATTTTCAGAGAAATTGGTCAATAAATGAGGGAGCTGAATCCTTTGAAATAATACCACAAACTGTCTGATCTTACTTTACAGTAGAGGGCAAAAACCCATTACACAACAAAATCTGCCAAAGCTAGGAATATATGACACCTTGGAGATTCAGCTTTGGATACCTGTCACTTAGCGCTATTTCCTATGCATATTCACAAGAATGGGAGGTTCTTTTCTGTATTTAGATGCTTTTAATTAAGTAAAATAGGTTCAATTCTGAATCAGAAAGATTTCCCGGCAAAATGGCAAGAGCTAAGCTCCACCTCTTATTTTATGGTCATCAGTGATCTGTTAGATCTCCTTCTCTAAATCTAGAGTCCCTGTAGTTTAATTACTGATAATCTCTTTGTGGCTAGTGAAGAATTCCCCAAGTGGTCACAGTGATTTATTGCGTCTTTCATGAGCAGGCAGTCACAGATCAAATCAGAAGCTTCAATAACGGAACATTCACATGTGGTAGTGTTTATGTTTCATTATTGTTAAATAATTAGAAAACCATTTCATAATTACCAAGAATTTTACATGCATTATAAAGCAGTGATTAACTTCTTTTTCTTAGCCAAAAATCTCAAAATTGTTGAAAATCTTGAAAAAAGCCTTTGGTGTATCCTTAAATCACTTAAGTATTACTCGAGGTTATTGATGCATAAAACTCTATATTTAGATATGAACAAACGTGTTTATCCTCTTACTGTTTGAAAAGAAAACAATATTCTTTTTATTTATCTATTTATTTTCATGAGGAATAATCGTTACATTGTAATGCTTTCTGTAGTGATTATTTGAGAGTCGTACATGTAACCCCGAAATCTGTGATGAATGCCAAATCTTTCAATACAGCGGTTACAGAGAATGAATCCCATACTGACAAAATTGTTGGCTATGTGCTAGGAATCGTTGCTATGGGTTAAATGAGTACAAAAATACTTTCCTAAAACAAACATGACAATGTCAATTTTTCTCAAACACATTTTTGTGACTTGATTTAGATAAATTTTACAGGTTTACATGAATATGTGTCAAAATTAAGTTTCTTTGCCTCGTTGCTATGGGGAAGTGTTGTTGTTGCTATGGAAATAAGTCAATGAACGATATTCAATAATTTGCTACAACATTTTATATTCTTTCCACACTCTCAGCATATACAATTATCAGCACATTACTTGAATATTCAATTCCATGACAAACAATACGATCCCAAAGTCAAATCTGTCTTACAGGAGGCATAGTACACATTGGTTGTCCTGTACTGGGAATCGTTGCTATGGGTTGATTAAGTACCAAAAAAACTTTAATAAGACCAACATTTCATCGTCAATTTTGCTCAACGACATTTTTCTGACTTAATTTGAATAAATTTTTAGTAAGATTACATGAATACATGTCAAATTGACTTTCTTTGCCCCGTTGCTATGGAGAACCTGTTGTTGCTATGGAGATAAATAATTATACAATATTCAATAATTTGCTAGGAAGTCCAAATTTAATTCTGCTATTTTAAAATTTGATTTTCATTTTTGTAGATAACAATTCATTTGATTTTTCCGTAAACTTTTTACATTGTTTCTCATTTTATGTATCAAAATGCCCATATTTGTTGCTAGGCAACAAATTCAATTTTCAAAAAGGCCCGTGGATTTGACTTCAAATTCTGAAAGAGAAATTCATCTGCTTTTATGTGAAATACACGCAACAGCTGTATTAATCTGGCCTTTTTTAAAATTTGGCCTTGAATATTGCCAAAATCACGAAAAATGCTGAATCAGCAAAAATTGCAAAACATGTGTACCTTCCAATGGCTAGCACAGAACTAACTTAAGACCTAAATTTCTTTTATTGCATTATTAAAACACTTTAAATGTGTATCTTTATTACACCAGTAATTGAGAATAATTTTCATGGTATTAAAATTTTATTTTAAGCCTTAAAGATAGGTGAATTTTTGTCCATCAACATGGAAAAAATTGCCGGTTGCTAAGGAAATTTCTTTGGCCGGGTTTCCATGGTAACCATGACTCAAAACATTTTTCATTTTACATACATTGTTCATATTGCAAGAGAAATTTATGAGTGAAAAATCATCGAATTCTGAAAACCTTCATGTATCACTTTCATACAATTTTGTCTGATTTTTATGTGGACTGGTACTTAATTTTTCCCAATTTGACACAAATGTCGATAATTTTTCCCAGTTGTAAAGGCCCAGGCCCCTATTAAAAAGTGTAGAAAAATCACTGGCATGGTGCGAACATGGCTAGGCCAGGGTAGTACATGGCCGGGCTAGGCTGTGTATGGTCGGGGTAAACATGACTAGATGGGATGGCCATGCTGCAAACATGGATCGGTCAGGTTGTATACGGCTAGGCCATGATGATAAAGCGTGGGGTGTCCATGATGCAAACATGGGAAGGCCAGGGTAGAAATCATGGGTGGCCAGGGTTAAAACTATAGATTATATAGACCCTGACCCTGGGGGTCCCCTATGGCTTCAAAGATGGGAAGGCCAGGGTAGAAATCATGGGTGGCCAGGGTTAAAACTATAGATTATATAGACCCTGACCCTGGGGGTCCCCTATGGCTTTCCATACAAAATTAGATGATTGTTTCTCCCAGTTGATTGCTTTGTAGGAAATATCAAGTTTAAGTTGTGTTTTAAATCGTCTCCTAATGCAAAGAATTCTTGAATACAAGCTTCATGTAGCAAAAACGGTCGCCATTTTGGAAAGGGACGAATAATTCTTTTGTGAATTTCAGTTTCTGGCCGTTCAATATCATATTGATATTGTACAATTTCTGAATCATATTTTTGGTCAACGCAAACTCGGATAATTTCTTCAAATAACGTCAACTCCCGGCGTGACTGAAATATCTACATGTATCTTAAAATTCTGTAAACTTTAGAAAATAGTGTCTTACTTTTTTTTTTTTTTTTTGAGAAAGACTAGACCAGTTGTATTTTATGTCTAAGCGAACAGTTTTACTAGGAATATTTATTTGCAATTTTAAAGATTTCTTTCATAGTTTACAAATTGATAAGCTCACGGACGACCATTGATGAAAAGTAATACGGTTGTTTAACTTCCTCTTGCATCACTAATCATGACGACATATTCACCAAAGGAATCATTCTTCTATAAAGACTTACACTATAAATGTCACATGTACAAAACATGGTGTGATTACTTTAAACGGACTATTTTTTTTCAATTGATGTGTTTCTCAAAACACAAGAATATTTATGCATGAAAATGATAGAAATGTTGATGTAAGTAACACAATTCTCTCATAAATTGTTTTCAGCATTCATTATATAAAAGTTTCATTTCAGTTTCTTTCTGAACTAATTTAGTTCGCATGCGGTAGCGAATTCGGACACTTCAAAAGTGATTTCTAATTATTGATGTATTAATTGTTGTCGTTTGTGTTTATTTGATAGATAAATTAAGATAAAAAAAAAACATTTTCGTTTTGCTCGATGTTTGCAATTGTGTACAAGCACAGAAGACTTTAAAAAAAAATCATCGATGGGGTTAAACAGGGCTTAACTGGTCTCAATGAAATTAACACATTTGTATTTTACAGTCTTACGTAGTACCCGGGTACTCGATCGAAAAATCGTCCGAGTAAAAGATTATCAAATATTGACCGATTTGACATCCCTTATATATATATATATATATATATATATATATATATATATATATATATATATATATATATATATATATATATATATATTACTGTTTTAAAATTGAGGAATTTATTTCAAAATTAAGGACTATCTCCCCCTGCATAGCTCTGGTACTTCGACAGTTCTGATTTATTATTATTTAAATATTTCAGATTTTCAAGGTTTCGGAATGAGCATCACTGCTAAGACATTATTATCTGGTGCATTAAAATTGATATCTTACATGGGAACGACTTGACTTTACCGGTCCCCAGAAAAAACGCGCTAAAATATAGTGTCGCCGTAGGCGACTTCAGTATATAGAAGATCGCGAGAGCGATCGAAAAAATTAAAAAGTATGAGTTTGTTGGCCTTCTTGACCCAAAACTCGAATTATTCGGTTAAAAGTTTAGTTTAAAACTTCGTTTTTAAACGAAGTTTTAAACCGCGTTCTCTGAAAAAAAAATAATGAATATTGTTTATTCATTTAAAAATCGACAAAAAATAATTTTCAACGAAGCGTGTGCGGCGCATGCTTAGTGTCGTTTCTTTCGTACTTTTTTTCATGTAAACAAACCAACGAAATGCCGTTGAAGCTGAATTAAGAACCCTCTATACACTGCACACTAGAGAGTTCTGATTTTGTGGTATTTTATGCAGATAGAGTGATCTGCCCTTTGATCAACAATAAAATAAATTGAAATGTACAGTTTAATACTTAATTTGTGATCAAATCAAGCATTCATAACACTTTAATAGGCCAAGATGAATAGATAGAACACTTCATTTGCAGATATTTTGCCCACTTAAGTAAACAACAGTGATTTATGTTCATCAGTACTTCATAGTCTTTGAACATTTTTCCTGGGGGTAATTGCAAGGCACCCTATATTGAAAATGTGATAGATAAGCTCAATACTTATACCTTTACACAGTATAATTTTCTCAATGTCCAAAAAATATTTTCCTCTAGTGTATAGAGGGTCCTTAAGATCTAGAAAAAATACAGAAGCAACTGCATTTCTTAATTTATCTAAAAGAGCGAGTCACTAACCCCTAATCTCTCGAATGGTATTCGAGGACTAACCCAAATATTCCGGGTTAATCTCTCGGATGGATGCGATACTAACGCTAATCAGTCGAATACTTGTACAAGGACTAACCCTAAACTGTCAGGTGGGTGCAAAACTAATCATAACCAGTCGAAAATGTGCAAGACTAACACTTATCAGTTGAGTGACGTAAATCATACGTCATAGTGCAATGAGCGCGCGGATCTTGCGGATCTGGGGACCGGTAAAGTAAATTCTACCTCTTACATGTATAAGGTTTAGATTATAAACGTTTGCAACGGTAAGTTTAATTTCTATTTTTTTTTTTTTTTTTAAATATTTTTTATGATAAAACAAAGAATCTTTAAAAACAGAAAAATAAATTCACATATCTATTATATTGAATCGTTGTGCACAAATTAAAATTGTTGCATTTTCCCAAGAGTTGTTGAGGAAATGGGAGAGGTATGTGTCATCAGCAGAAAAAAAATTATCACATCTGTGAGCAGTTTTTCTTTCATGCAGCATCTAAACATTCGAAATCGTTCTGTGGACATTTTTGTAATTACCTAGCGGTGCCTCGAGCAGTTTAACACGTGATCAAATGCTGGTTGCATACTAAGGAAAGCAGTCAGACAATTTTCTTAAGACGCTGATCAAATGACTATATAATGCTGTAATTTCTCTTTGTAAATTTTAAATTCATACTCCTTGGGTTTAGAGGTCAGAACTACAATGGGGTCTACAAAGCTATATATTTACGAGTATTTATAACTTTGAAGTGACATATGCTGTTTTTAAACATAGAAGGCTCTCATATATTCTAGCAAAGAGCTCAAAACTCTGCAACGTAAGTGCTGTTTACCATTCTTTTTTCCTTAAGTTTGTCATGGAGGATTTAATACTATTTAACCGCATCATCATAATAATTTATCTCTGTAGAAATATTTCTCTTTGCTCAAAGCTATTCGGCAGTCAACACCCTGCATGTTAATAATGAACACTGTTTTAGAGCAGACTAAGGTTTAGTTAAACAAGCATATTGCAAGTTAATTACAATATTTGTCCTAAAACATTGATATTAAACAGGCATTTCAATGAACTCTGAAGTAAATGACCTCTTGATTCAGGATTCACGCCCCTGAGCAGGGCTAAGGTTGGCATGTATATTAGGTATTCATTTAAGTTTGAATATTCATTTACGGTTGAATTTTTAGCTTACCTGAGCCGAAGGCTCAAGTGAGCTTTTCTGATCAAAATCTTTCCGTTGTATGTCGTCGTTGTCGTCGTTAGTGTTGTCGTCATTAACTTTTCACAATTTCATCTTCTCCAGAACCACTGGGTCAATTTCAACTAAACTTGGCACAGAGTATCCTTGGGTAAAGGGAATTCAAGTTTGTTCAAATAAAGGGTCGCACCCTCTTCCAAGGGGAGATAGTTGCAAAAACGTGAAAAATTATTGGTATCTTTTAAAAATCTTCTGCTCCAGAAGCAATTATCCAGGAAAGATGAAACTCACGTGGAATCAGCGTCAGGTAGTGTAGATTCAAATTTGTTCAAATCATGATCCCCGGGGAGTACGGTGGGGCCAGAATGGACGATCAAGGTTTAATATAGGAGTATGTAGGAAAATCTTCTTCTCAAGACAGCAAAGCTATGATTGGTCATATTTTTAAGGAAGCATCTTCAGGTGGTGTAGATTCCAGTTTGTTCAATTCATGACCCCCGGGAGTAGGGTGGGACCACAATGGACGATCAAAGTTTTACATAGGGGTGCAGTGTATATAGGAAAAAAATATTTAAAAATCTTTTTCTCAAGAACAGCAAAGCCAGAGTAGATTTCGGATCGGAAACCCTTGGCTAGCAAAAATGCTTCAGGTAGTGTAGATTTTAGTTTGTTCTTAACCACCCTCAGGAGTAAGGTAGGGCAACAATGGACGATCAAAGTTTTACGTAGGAATATATAGAAAAAAAAAAATTTGAAACTCTTGTCAAGAACAGCAAAGCTATGGTTTGTTATATTTGTATGGAAGCAACCTCAGGTGGTGTAGATTCAAGTTTGTTCAAATCATGACCCCCGAGAGTATGGTGATACCGCAATGGAAGATCAAAATTTTACGAAGGATTATATAGGAAAAATCTTTAAAACTCTTCTTTTTAAGAACTGCAAAGCCATGCTTTTTCATATCTACATGTATATGGAAGCATCCTTTGTTATTGTAGATTCAATTCCACTCTAATAATTTTTAGGATTAGTTCGGTACCACTTATGTATTTAAGCTTTTCAATACTGAACTGATTTTTGCTTTTTTCCTTAGCCACATTGCTCAGGTGAGCGATGTCGCCCATGGACCCCTTCTTTCTTTCTTATCAGGAAAATGTAATACAGTATAGCTGTTTGTATCGTTTTGACACATTTGCACTTCAATTTTCTTTGTATATCAAATGCTTGCCTCCAAGTCGGATGCAGTCCAAAAAGTGGATGATATTTATGTTGTGCTTTGAAGGTCATTATTGTTGGAAATTAAACAGCACCTGAACAATTAGGAATCGTTTGTTTTCAGATTTCTATAAGGACTTGAAAAACGCGTTTTCGTCTCAATTATGAAAATTTTTATAAGAAAGAACGAAATGTATCAGAATTCCTTTATTTTCAAACTTAAGATATGAATATAAAAAAAATAAGAGAGGAGACGTCTAGAATGACTTTCACTTTCCTTCAAAGGAATGATGATGGACATTATACATTTATTGCATGATCGTGAAGGAAATATGAAGATTTACTCATCCAAGAAAAATATCATAGTTCCTGAGGGCTTCACCCGAGGGGAATATGTCTTTTCTTGGATGAATAAATCTTCGTATTTTACGAACATTCATGCAACAAATTGTGTATTATACAGAAAAAAACCAAGTCCTTAAAATAAAGACAAACTTACAAATCCGACACCGTTCTCAAATCCACCTTCATTAATTAAAAAAAAAAGTTACTAAAGTCCCTTGGGCACTTCACAGATAATTGTCTTCGATTTCTCTATTTATGAAATCAGTCTTATTTGAAAGAAGATCGCTAATTTCGCCATTGCTTGTGAGATGTTAATTTAGTAACGTCAGCTGCACTCAGGAGATTTCCTCCAAGAAACGATAATTATTACTGGAAACTGCACAAAGATCCGAAGAGGTTGAATTTGATGAAAACCATGTCGACGACAGGGAAATATGAAGTTTTATGGCCCTGTCACATAACTGTACAAAACCAATCAGATAACGCGTTGTATAGAATAATTATAAGATGTATAATAAACGTAATTAATGTACACAATTTGCAGTAAATATCTGACGAAATGCAGCATTATCGCAAAAGTATTACGTTTTCATTTATGAGTCATGTCAAAATGGCTTGAAGTTTTTATATAAATTTCACATGTCTTGTTTTTGTCTCTTTCTAATACAAACGATTCACATGAAATTCATGTGAATTCCATATAAAATTTACATGAAGAACATATCGCATCGTGCAAAAAAAAAAAAAAAAAAAAAAAAAAAATCACATGCAAGTTCTAAAAAAATACGTGAATATCATACAAACTCATTCACATGATATTCGCATGAAAAAAAAAATTCATATAATTTTTACGTGATTTTCACATAATTTTCAAATAAGAAGATATCCACATGAATATCATATAAGCCACTTTCCCCCGTGTAGTCTTTTCAAATTGGAATTGTTCATCTGAAATTTAGAATTGAGCATCGCAAAATCTCTGTAAATTGTGGTTTTTACAATGAATATAAACTGAAAGCATATATGGCTTTATGCAATTGCATAGTAAAGAGTATCTAAATTGTGTCTAGAAATCTTTTATGTACAAATGTGAAAAGGCTGAGAAAGCGAATTTGTATGTACTTTTATATTGTTGTACTAATTACATACTGGACAAATTTACAACATTGCTTGAGTCAATAAAATACCCCCCCTCCCCCCCCCCCCCAAAAAAAAAATCATTATGTTATAAACAGTAACTCTATATCGACAAAAAAAAACTTTTACGCAGAATTGGATTGAAAAAATAGATATATTTTCACAACGAGGATTGTGATATCCGTTAGAGCACTGCATGATCTCTTTCAGTCAAAAAAGCTGTTGTGGCTGTTGTAAAGTAAGTTGCACTACATGTGCAAAAACATCTGAATTTTGTTAAGTGTGTTGCGAAAAAAATATTTATGTTTTAATAATTATCATTCATTTATAGATAGGATAGTATAGAATAATTGAGCTTTGATGTAATTAATATACAAAAATATCATCGTCTCTTAAAAGTAGAAAAACAAATTTATAAAATCTCTCAATAAAAGTGAGGGACAATAATTTCTCCTTTATGCTATGAAAAGGTCTTTACATCTTTTTAGATGGAGACTGGAATAGAAAAGAAGCAATACTGAAAACACGCAACCAAGAATAACAATAGGTATAAAAAATTTTGTTATTTTCATTGGTTTTTCCCAATTCGTTTCTGTCGAGCAGGCAATGCTTTGTGTATTTGAAAACACCTCTCTGTTTGAATATGAATTGAAAGGACTGTTTGAGGGAAATTCACGCTCTGAAAATAAAAAAAAAATGTTTGAAAACAGATACCTCTGTAAAAGTTACTGAGTATTTAGATCAGAATATTCTATATCTGAAATAAAATTCAGAAAATTAACAAATATTGACTTGGGTTGAGGGCAACATTGATTATGTTAGTCTCCGATGGACGAGACATTTTCGTCCCAAGGGGGCTAACATAATCAATGTTGCCCTAAAAACACAGTCAATTACTCTTTTGTTTTATGAAATACAGTACAGAATTTATGGGTTTTTTTATTGTGAAGAAGCATGGCAAAATAAGACGTAAACAAAATGGTCGGTTTACTTTTAAAAGATGTAATTTTTTAAGGTAACAATTAACGTCTTCTCGATTATTAATGCGATTTGAGTTTATCATAACATTGCAATTACTGATGAAGTTTTGAGGACGGGGTTTAGTGTTCATCATAGGCTGCTCCAACACATTCAACAGATACTGGTCATCGTCCAGTTGTCCAGTTGTTCAACATTTTCTGAAGTATTTTCCATTTCTACTGTTTTCATGGTTAGAGAACAAACTTTCGATGAAATCGACGTTGATATTTCAAATATGCAAAGATTAGTGTAAAGGACCATTCTCTATAAGGCCATTTCGCTGCCTACAATGACTTCAAATTTTCAAGTTGTATCTTTTCCTTTAAAAACTACATGAATCAGTATTTTAATGATCCAGTTTAATGATAAATGTTAATGAAGCTATAGTATTTGTTATGATAAAAGGTCACAGAGAAATGTACTATCAGTTCGTATTAGCATTAGGGTAATGGGAAAACTCAAGAGAGTGCATGTGTTAGGGAATTCCTACAAATGTCATAACCACTTAAAACCAAAATCAAAATTTACATGTACGAGGGATGAACTTATTGAATTACTTCCATAAAAGAAAAGAAATTAGGTTTCAGTGTTCAATATTTTTTAAAAGTAGTTCTATCCAATTTTAATGCACATCTTAAATCGTTCTGCCCATGCGCGAATCACGTGATCCAGGCGGTCGCGTTACATGCTCCATACAGTTCTTTTCAGAGAAGCTGAAAGACTTTTCCGAGTCTAATATTTCTTATCATGCAAGTTATTTTTTTTTTATAACAAGAACAGTCTATTTGTCAGAAATGCCCTAATCTCGGCAATAGGATAAATGGATAAGGATATCCTTTCCCAGAATGAGTATGGTGACCATCTCAACCCGAGTCATCTGTCTTAAGAGCGTCGTTTATCCTACGTGGATAAAGTGAGGTTGCCTTCATTTTATCGTATCTGATATGTTTAAAGTCTAAAGTAAACGATATTTTAAGGATTTAGTGTTTATATTATTGTTAAGATATTCAACTATTTTTCTAACTGTAACCCGGTGACTTTTCTTGACAAATTGCTCAACTAAGGACACATCTCTTCCCCAGATGAAACAATCAATTCAATTAATGATTGAACTTCTGGCAAGTTTTCTTGTCTTAATAAACCTTGTACAAATAATTATATGCTACTGTGAATGGATTTCCAAGATATACGTTAAACTTTACAGGCGTTCCTTGCTCGAGTACGACTGAATCAACCATTTTTTGTCACAACTCATCTGCATATTGACGTTATTTTCACATCGTGACTTCACAAACATAAAACAAAACATTAAATATCATATGCTATTTATAAAACAGGTGTATGACTATATGTAAGCCAAATTTCATTCTGGTCTGAATTGTGGTTTTGTAAATATAGAGATAGTTCGATCTCCCCTCGTAAGCTTCTTATAAACATAAAAAGTGACTACTAGTTTATGAACTTGGTTTTAGGTGGTTATGACATGTAAATAGAAAAAAATCGCATCATTTTTACGATATTTGCAGGAAAATCTAATAATTGAAAATAAAGGCTATCAGCTTATGTATATTATTACATATTGTAAACTTTTATTTAGTGCACATGTTTCAGTTGAATAAACAATATATATATAGCATGTATTTTGTCAACTTTTTACTAGAAAATTAAAAATCAAAGTACTGGAAAGATTGGAAGGTATAAAATTACACGTGAAGACAACTTTCATTGAACTGTCTGCTAGAAATAAAGAGAAAAAAAACTTTTTTGCATACTCAGGTGTAAATATAAGTTTGTTTTTTTTTTTTTTTAATTAATAATAATAATAATTTTTTATTATTATTATTTTTTATTATTGTAATTTAGTTTATTTATGCTACATTTTTGTATTTATTCCTTAGGAGTACCACATATCTGTTAGTACAAGAAGTGTAGAAAGATATCTTTGTTGTAATGCAAAGATACATTTGCTATTCCTATAAATGCTCATGTAACTTTTATGGATAGGGAATAACTGATGAGAGGGTTTCATAACGAGAATTATCGCCTCAGTCTTTCAGAAGGACCCTCATATGAGTGACATAAGATCCAAATATTTTGTGCTACCTGGGTGTTGAGAGGACTCAATTCATTTGGATTTCAGGAAGCAACACACATCTTTGGTAGTATTATTGGCTATAAGGACAGCAATACTGTCTTGAAAAATGATACCCCAAGGGACGCGACCTCCCTTTAAGGTAGTATCCAAAAAACCCATGACTTTTACTTTTTACACCGAAGACTTAGTTAAGGAACAGTCACTAGCCGCGCTAAATCTCTTAGTTTTTGACGCGGTACTGGGAACGAGAATTGAACCCATGAGCCTTAAGAGTTCGAAGCGAGCGTCAAACCCTTTGGGTCATTTTTGTATCCTAAGTTTTGATATGCATAGCGAAAGGAGCTGTCCAAAATCTTCCCTTTTTCTATGGAGTGCCGTTAAAAGGCGGGCAGAGACTTTACTTTTATATATATACATTTATGAATTACATTTTAGATAGCATTTTTAATAAATATATTGTTATACATGCAAAATAAAATGAAATCAAAGTAATTCTTACCATGCTAAGTTATTTTATGTACTACCAGTGCATATTTTAAAACAGCCGTTCTTAGTTTTACATGTACATACTCACTACTCATGCGATTAATCAACAGGTACTTGCATTAATATTCTAATCCTGTACGTAAATGGAATCTTTATATTTTCTTAATTTAGAATTTATTTTATTAATACCAACTAAATTCTTATTCAATCTCAATTAAAAGTGTGAGTTCTATTTATACTTAGAAACCATATTTCTTAATTGAGCATTTCATGCATGAAATAGGTAGCAATTCCATAAAAAAACAATACACAATAGCAAATAAAACTTACATGAAATAATAGTTTTAAATTAAATATTAATTAAACGTATTTCAACATCATACGGTGTGCATTTTGTAAAGATTCAAACTATGCAAAATGTGAATGCATCCAAATTCACGTCATAAAATATTATCTTAATCCTTAAATGAAACAATCTTTGTACTCATTACTTTAATTTGATGTATGTCCGACATAAATAAACAATTTTTATCATTTAAATTCAGAGACATGCATAGAAAACCTGATGTTTATAGACCTACAATAATTTGTTTCATTACTTGACCACCATTTGTTATTTCTAAATCACGTGACTTAGGTAATCGATGTTGAAAAACAAGCATTAGAATCATAAAATAGAATGATTAATAGGGCTGGGTATCGGTTGGGAATTTCGTATTGCGATTGATTGCGATATTTGGAAATGTTATGCGATATGCATTGCAATATATTTAATAACAGTTGAAATACTCTTTTTTTTTTTATCTAATTAACCTCCTTTTATAAGCAGAGTGTTTAAAACTTCCATAAATACGTTGTAACAAAAAAGTTCTAGTTGATTTCACTACAGTTTGACAACGGAATACAACCATACAACAAGAACCTTTACCGTTTGGTACTGTTTGGCATGATTGAAAACCTTTCTGACATCTTAAATTACATATTCTACCTTTTAAATCTAAAGTCTAAGCACTTTGCAGGTATATTGCAGGCCCCTAGGAAGCAATTTTAGTTTAATGGGGCAGAACCAAACGCTTTCAGTTGGGGGGGGGGGCACTATCAACCAAGAAAATTCCCTGACAAGCTAAAGAAAAAAAAGGTCATCAGACGTTTTTATTGAGGGTGCACAAGCATATAGTAGCTATGTTTTCTATAGTAGTCTATATATCGGCAAAATTTTTGCCCCCCCCCCCCCCCCGTTCCTACGGCTATGTATCGGTACTGGAAAAACGTACCGCAATACGATATGTTTTTTTAACGAATCGCAATATACCGGAATATCGATATTCTTGCGCAGCCTTAATGATTAAGGTAGCAAAAAAATTTATTTTTTAGTGGTTTTATCGTAGGCCGGAAAATGACCTTATAGAGAATCAACCTTTGCTCAGGTTCGCCTCATTGCTTATCTTTTGCGTAATGTTTCCGAGTGTGCTTTTGCCGACCGGTACATTACAAAACAATACGTTATCTTCGTCCGCATAGGAGTCGCGTGGTTTCTGCCAAAGCCACTTGTTGTCGGGATATGTAGTTTGGCCAAGTATTTTTCCAAGCTGTTGACCAGACATCGTTCATCGCCATGCTCTTCATACATTATTGGTGAATTTCATCGATGTCGACCGTGTTCCTTCGATGATTTTTCGTAGGACGCGTTGTTGTTTGCTTCAGAAAACGCTTCCCCCACAATATTCAAGGATTTAATATCATGTTAAAATGCACTTATGCATATTAAAAAAACTACATAAAATTATCCTTTTTACCTGGGCGTCAGTGCAGATTTCAAAGTAGTTTTTTTTTTCGTTTCTCGTACATATTTTTTCCGACTTCTGTTGTAAAAGAATAGTTGAAGTTCGAAGAAATCTTTGTATTGCATGCTTGTAGGGTTTTTTGTAGACAGAAATCACTGTGCTGTGCATTTTCCCGATCTTCCTCATATATAATTTACTTGTGTTTGGTTTCTCCTTTTCCTTCCCTTTTAACTTTAACTTGACATGCCTTGAACACGTCATTAGCCGGTTTAAATCATTGATTATTTATGATGTCCATACCTTAGGTCATTATGAAATGTCTCAGTGCTGCAATCTTTATCGTTTGGATGATTTTTACTGATTTCTCCCATTTTTCTTCCTGAGTTCCGCATAAAATTTCCTTAATACTGAATTCAATTTCTCGTAAGAATCACTTTCCAAATCTTCCAAGGAAATGTAAGTCGCTATATCTACCAAATAGTCCCGGATGGTTCTCACGGACACAGATATTAACTTTGCTGTGTTGTTGCTATTCTTATTATCCCAAAGTTGATCAATCTCCGCGTCCGAAGTGTCTGAAAATCTCGCCATTTTTCCTGTTGTGTATTTAACTTAAACAAGGAGCCTATTGTGACGACACATTGTTTTTGGAGTAGCAAAAGGTTAGTTACATGTAAGTCTCTTTTTATAAATCTTCTAATCAAATGAATTTAACAGAAAAGGTGGGAAAATTCTCTATGCATTATTCCTAGCCGGTCAATAGGAAAAAAAATATTGAACGGTCAATATTTTTTGGATGGACTAACATTTCAATTTTCGACTGTTCGTCTACTGTATAGGGGGAAAATAACTCGCGGTGTTAATATTCGCTATATTCATGGTGTTAATAAATCCGTGAATTCAAGAAACAGTGAATAAGTTTTCACAAACCTCCATGTTTTATTTGTAAATTTGAGAATAGACTACGATAGGTATATACACTTAACAAAAATGTATTTATTTAATAACTATATGATAGAATGGTATGATATTTTTATTTTAACCAATGAGTCTTCTGAACATTTGTAGAAAGAAAATCAATTATCACCGATGAAAACCAATGTCCTGTGACGAAGCTTAAAAACAATAAATCTGTACTTCGTGACACTTGCTTTGTGTAATCAGCTTCTTTTTCTGATCATTATCAATTTCTAACAACTGGTTTAACTAAAAAACACAAAACATGGGCAAAATGACAATTGAGGAAGGAGGGAGAGTCGTTGGAATGTTGATATCTGGATCATCTTTATGACACGTTTTAGTAACTTTTATTTTACTGTTTATTTGTCCTTGATATTACTTTTAAAAATTAACAACCAGTATGAAAATCCATTTAAACACATTTTAGTATAGGTTATGTCTCATTTTTATCGCCAACTTATCCCAATTTGAAAGCTTTGGACAAAATTTAACCAAACCGGAAGTGATCTGGATCTTCGTCTGAGGCCAATGGTTCGCGTCACAACCAGGTTAAAAGATAGTTACATGGTCCTGAACCACTTTAGAAACATTTAAATCAGCAACTTCAAGGGTAAGAAAATGGCAACAAATTGGTGCTCATGGCAGTCCAATATCATCTCAAACGGTCTGAATAATCCTTAAAGAGGTACACTTACGTGCGTAACGCCCAAGGAGGGTCTAAGTGTTGACAAAAAGGCATCTCCAACCCCCCCCCCCCCCTCCTTCACACAATTTTAACGGTTTAGAAAGATCCATGCAGTAGATGTGGAAGCAGATAGGTCAACCTCCTATTCAGTGGTACATGGTATCCATGAGAAAAGGATGCCTTGCAATAATTTGATCGAGTGGTGGTCTTACTCTATAGAGATTATTTTATGTGAATTTTCATTTTGAGGGTACATCATGTCCTTGACACTTTGCCTTAAAGTCTGACGAGATACTTACATGAAATTTACGCAACATCGAACTGAAATATGCATCGTCAACCATGAATTAACGAAATTCTTTATTTTATGCATTTGTTCTTTATAACTTAAAAAATGTTAGGTGAACACTTAAAAGTTTGGTTCAGTGTATATGTGCAGTACATGCTCATTTCAGTAATTACGAGTAGTGCTTGTCACATTATTATTTTTATTATCACGCTTTATTTTAATTGAAATCAGCAGACAAAACCTGTATTTGTTAAAAAGCTGTTTTAATAGCCAACGCTACGTTTCATCAATCAACACACGTGGGTCATGGGTTTTGATCATCCGTGCGTAACTAATTTTACCATGTGTATTTTTACCTACTATTAGCTTTTATCGACATTATGGTTTTTTAAAAAAAATCATTCAAAATCCTATCAAACTTGCTGAAGATGTGGAAAGATATTATTTCGTTGACATACTTTAACACATTTATTATCGTCCAGTGGTTTTTCGCCGCGATGTATCATCCCTTCGGAAAGAAGATCTTGGGGTGTACATGCACTCATCATAATAGCATATAGGAAAGTCATTCGACGTTTATAGTCAAGGACTTTTAATAACTGCAGTTGTTTTAATTAATCGTCAATTAATTATTAAATCTAACTATTTTATATAAACCTACACTGTAACAGTAGTTCGTGAAGTGGATATGTAACGCTGATAATGTCGCTATAGACAAGGGAGGTAACTTTTATTATATACCAATTCCGCGAATTAAACAAACCGCGATCGTGTAAGAAGAGAAAAAAAAAGTGAAAATTACAACCCGTGAAATTAATCCCCCATACAGTATATAGAGTTATATAGTGAGAATATCTTACTGAATATAACAATTCTGTATAATGCTCCTTTCTCATCAGAGGTTTGATTACAACAAATCTAAGAGACATAAATTTAATCACTGCATTTATACATACACTATGACTGACTTTGAAAAGAATGCGAAGGGGGGGGGGGGGAGACATTCAACATGACATGATATGCCGTATTTTTTCCAGCTTAACAAACTGGAAAACATGGATACGTAAATACGTTAATGTAGGGAAAGTGAAAATTTGATATACTTTTATTCTTTGAATATCTTCGCGTAGTGGAAAAAAATGGTCCCTTTGAATATGGATTTAAAGTGTTCTCTGTGGATAGTTCTTTTCCTGAAATAAGAAGAATGATATTGGAACATATTTGCTTTATCGTTAAAACATTTACGATTGGTGCATAAAGATTATTTTAGCATATACCTTTCTCCATAGATTGAACACATCCAACAACGTTGTCGCAATTTTCATTACTGCAACTACACAGTGACTGACATTTACGGCCATACGAAGGTGGAGGACATTTTTGATGACATAATATGCCGTAATAACCTATTTTGCAAACTAAAGAACACAAATTGAAAAGTATTGCTTCAGAAAACAATAGAATCATGAAAAAAAATTAATGCACTTTAATTTAAAACGGAGTAAAAAGAGAACGAGGCATTACTTTCAGGTATATCCTATCAAAAACTTCATTTTGCTTGCCATATATATTTGAAACCTCCGTACAACATTTATCAACTTAAATCACTAATTATTTGTTTTATTTGTTATTATTATTATTATTATTATTGTTGTTGTTCTTCTTCTTCTTCTTAGCAAAGAAAAATAATATAAATGCAATTATTACGACATGTATCTATTGGATTGCAATGTCCTGAATGGAGTGGTATTACTAATTGTAACTTGCATAAATATATAAAATTGATTGGAAATGATACACATTCTCACAACTTTTCACACACATTTAGCAATATTCAGATACTTTTCTTCCATCTCTCATAATTTGTGCTAGCTTATCTAATTTTTCGTCTGAATATATGCTGACAGCAAGTTAACTTGACATTCTTAATCAGATCTTAAGAAATTCTTATTTATCAAAATATGAGAAAGAACATCCAACTGACCCCCCAAAAAATCATACCTATATAAGAATGTTTCTAAAGAACGCAAAAGATATTCCAATTTGGTTATATAATATCACCAATACTATTTGCAGTTTTGAAGATTAATGAATTTATTTCTTCATAGCTCTAAAATAATAAAACATTTCTTTCACATTATATGCACGTGTATACAATATAAGATTAACAAAAAAAGTGATTATTTTTATTTCTTTAATTTACTGAAATCTTTTAAATATATACAAAATAAAATTTGCAGTTCAATCAAACAGAGTCGATTTTCAATACAAATGTAATACCAACGAAGTTATTTTTGAATATAAAACAGTTACTTTTCTACGCTTTAAAGGATATTTTTATTGAAATCTTTGTAGGTTTCAGGCATGTTTTGCAAAGAAAAATGTTGAATTAAAAATCCGGACGTCAAACAAAAAAAAAGTTGTGAATGATAGAATAGTGCATGCATTATGTTCAAAATACATGTCAAAATTTATGATACTAATACAATGTTAGATTCATTTCATAAAATGATTACAAAATAGCTTTAGATCCTAGACTCTATAAGGTTTACATACCTTTGCCATCTGTTTCACCGAAACACAAACACAATCCAATAATTACAAGGCTTTTATAAAAAGTATTCGGCATCATCTTTTCAAACTACATTATCTACAAATTAGATAAAATATTAACTTAAAAACCTGATGTTTATAACTATATATTGGTGAATTGGTAGAAATTTTATTATAAGTAGAATGATCATATATCAATGCGGAAATTCTGAATAACATATCATTTTTTGAATAATTTAGAATAGTCAGAATATATTGAGAATCAAAAATGGAAATAGATACAATTCTTTTTTCTGTCTTAGGCATTTTGCCCTTAGGTATTGACAAACTCTAGCATAAAACCCAGTTTTATAAGATATTTATTGGAATGATTGTGAAAAATCAGCATTTTTCTATTAGAAAGATGATCTAGCGTCACAAACAAACTGAAATGTAAATATGTAGAGGAAATACTTAGAATTTGACATATGTACAATAAAATGATAGCAAGGCTCTATGGGGTAAATTTCCCTCAAAGAATATCACTGGTACAGAATTTATTGTTCGCTACAAAAGCAAACTTAACATCTTCCTGATAGCAAAATTTTATGGGGTAACCCCCCCCCCCCCCCTCAAGAAAATAACTTATACTGTATTTAATACTCATACAAAAAGCGAAAATTACACTTTGAAAATCGCAGAACTCTGCAAGGTAAATTTCCTCTCAAAGATGACATTGATACAGTTCATAAAAAGTAATTCACAACCAAAGCTACAATCTTGATGATAGTAAGATTTTACGGGGTAAAGCCCCCCCCCCCCCCCAAGACTATTACGAATTTAGTATTTATGGTTCACAACATCTTAAAGATAGCAAAAATCTACAGGGTAAATTTCCTTTCAAAAATGGCATTGATACAGTTTACCTACATTTATTCAAAGCAAAAGCACCCATCTTTTAGATAGCAAGACTTTACGGGGTAAACCCCCTCCCCCAGAATATCACTGATGCAGTATTTATTACACTTATAAAAAGCCAGCATTATACTCTGAAAATTGCAGATCTCTGCAGGGTAATTTTCCTTTCAAAATGATATTGATTCAGTTTCAGATTATTGTTTGAAAGCAAAAGCAATCATCTTGATGGTAATACATGTAAGGCTTAACGGGATAAATCCCCCTCCCCCAAGAATATCACTGACACAGTATTTACGCGATAGTTGAAGTTAATTTTCGCGGTCAAGTGATTTTGATCAACTCTGCTGCTTCTTACCTGCATAAAAAATCCAAAATGTTCTTTCAGGCTTTTTAAAGTAGCTCAGATGAACTTTCCGTATACAATCTAAAATTCTCAGGATATTGTTTCATATGACCTTTAATTGATAAATAAACCATTTCATTGGAGAATTTAATGGTACTCTTGACATTAGGATTTTTTTAAATATGCCTTTACCTCTATGCGATATTCGTAGAATACGTATTGTCGAGGAAGTAACAATTTTGAAATTTATCTTGGTAGATCCTTTTTTGCTCTTAAATGTTATTTGAAGTAATACAAGAGTATTGTATGAGTGGTGGATATCTATAAATGAAAAATAAAGCCGTATTTGCGTGGAATACCTTAAATATAGAAAACATATGTTAACGTCGCAGCATAATTTGTACACGGAAATGAATGATAGTTACAGTAAAGCTGAACAAATGTTTTCTAAATACAAAATGTTCCCATCCAGTCACGTGTGTTAAAATCTATAAATGAGATCATAAAATGTGTTTAAGTTTGAGTATTATATAAGCAAACAAACAGACGAAAAAAAAAAAAAAAAAAACAGGTGTCGTTTATAACACAATATTACAAAGTACTCTAGGAAATTGTAATTTATTTTATAAAATGAGTACAGTTAAACTAAAAAAAAAAGTGAAATTTAATGCTACATATTATAACCATAAAAATATGTCTGTGGCTTAAAGGGATTATATCTGCAGCTTTAAGAACATTTTAACCAAAAAAGTAGTCGCACGCGTGGCGCAGTGGTTAGAGCGTCTGCTCTAAAGTCGCGGTAAGAGGAGTTGATCCTTACGTCGCGTGTTCGAATCTCACTGTGGGACATGGAAACCGTTCCTTCGGATGAGACCGTATAAACTGAGGTCAAGTGTCGCAGTAGGTGCTGACACAAAAAAGATCCCTCACTGCTCAATGGCCGTAAGTGCCGAGTATAGGACAAAATTTGCAGCTCTCCACCGGCAAGTGGCGGCGTCTACATATAAGTGAAAAAACCTCGAGACGGACGTTGAACAACATACAAACAAAAAAAAATCCATAAAAGTATATTTTTCAAAATCATTTTAAGCTACAATGTAATCTGATAGAACTAAAGTTGAACATCGTATATTGATTAAGTTTGATTTTGAAGAAAATAAAACTATTGCTATGCTTATCAAGGAGGGAAAATGTTCAACTAATTTAACTCCAGAACAAAATTGAATTCTATGTGGTAGTTTTTTTTCAACTAGTTAATAGCTATATTTTACTTGTAAATTGTTTTGTTAGTAACACACCATTACTTTTAAAATTACTCTCCATTTTTTTTTTTTTTTTTAGAAATATGCTCTGCAAAAAAGATATAATCATATTCATGTAAACGGTAAAAATTACGAACAGTGATAGGTCTAAAAATATCCATAAAAAATACAAATATGTGAATAGGGCATAAAACACGGGCCCCTGGAAATTCTAGAGGTGGGGTCAAGTGCCTAGGAGAGAAAAACATTCCCTTTTGATAATGCACACCCGTCGTGAGACCTGTGTATAGAACAAGTAGACGGAACTATCCATAGTCATTTCAGTATAAAAACAAAGACTTAACAATTGGTATAAAACAAGTCAGCCAAAATACGACCCAATGATAGGTTATGTTTGCTAACAAGGTCATTATTACCACCATATAATTTACTGAATGCTGAGTTTAAACGAGGCTGTTGAAATCCCTGAAACATCAACTTATCAGTAGGTAGCCTGCCTTGCTTTTAAAATTGATCGTACTCAGTGCAAACTCTTGAGTACCGAATAAGTTGGGAGACATAAACACCATAAGTAGGTGATAGTGGAATATTACTACATAAATGAGGGAAGTTGACGATGGAAAAGCTGAAGTCATCTCATTTGTCATACAATTTAGTTGATTGATTGGCATTTATCCTATATAGTCCGTAAAGCATCCAAAAATGTAATAGATGTGGCATACTTATAAAAAGTACACACACACACACACACACACACACACACACACAGAGAGAGAGAGAGAGAGAGATCTAAAAGACACATTGTTTGACCAAAAAATGAAAGGTTCTGTAGGGAAAAAAGAAATGGCTTATCTAACAAACTTGGAAGTATTTAAAAGAATATTTCCTTTCTTATTTTTCTGTGAATGCATCATTGGGAATCTTGCGTTTTTATATCAGTTAAGGACTTCAAGTTCAGAACAATTAATTGCACTTGTATCTCAGTGAAAATAGGTACAAACGCTTGCATAGAATATGCCACCTATCTTTGGAATTTTTTCGCATCTTAAATTTGTCTTTAGTTTGTCTAAAATTTACAAGAAGAATTTTGTGTCTTCAATGAGCATCTTAAAAAATCAAAATAATAATAATAATCTCTAGCGAGAATACTTAAAATTGGAAGTAAATGCACATAATGAATGCATGCCAAGAACTGAAAAAAAAAAGTTTAAAGTACCTGCATACCAAGAATTGAAAAAAAAGTTTAATACACCTGCATACCAAGAATTGAAAAAAAAAGTTTAATACACCTGCATACCAAGAATTGAAAAAAAAAGTTTAAAGTAACGTGATTTATTCAGACGATTGATATGAAACTATGTCCTCGAAACCCTGGGGTTTTCCATAGGTGAGTTAATCATATTTCCTTTTTATTTTGCTAAAAATTAAATTAAATATATAAATACCAGATATGTTGTATCATTTTCAAAGAAACACATTAATTTTCTAGTCAGTCCAATATTTGTTTCAATACTTATTGAAAAAAAAAGGATTTTTAAAACGAAAGTAGGTTTAATACATTGTACGTGGGAGAACATCCTTGTTCCATTTCGGATCAAGTAAGATAATTCTTGTTCAAGTTACATTTATTTCTTTTTTTTTTATTTTATTAATATAAACCTTTTTGAACAATCTTATTAAACTATTTCTTGGCCTATGTGATGATTTCTTACTTTATCCTCTTCCTTTTTAAGCCACACGCTTATATCGGTTAACAAAACAAGCAGCTCTGGTGGATGATCGGCATATTTTTTCTTGGAATAGCTTTAATGATTAATGAAGTGAATCTATTTATTATGTTAAAGTGCATGTAAGATTTCATTGTTCACATGTTTAAATTTCCCCTTTTTTTTAAGTAGCATTCTGAAATAAACTGAGCCAAGGACAAACACGTCTAAAAATAAAAAAAAGTTACAGATTTCTGAAGGTAAAGAAACAGTTCTGCATATTGAGTTTCTCCTTTCCTTCTTATTTGCAGTACATTTCAATCGTATGAATGTTTAAAAAATATATCTAAACAGAGGTTATATGTATTAAGTTTTGACATTTGAATAAGTGATATGAGATATTACACTGTTTTAAGAATATGTATCATCATTTTTTTCCAGATAAGATGATTCTTCTAGTAGTGTGCATTTATAACATTGTCTTTGGGGCAATTGTACTCTTCGCGGTGAGATGTATATCTTAATTATTTTCCTGATTTTATACACGATTTTTTTTCATTTTTTTTAATCATTTATGGAATTTCACTTTTGTATGAACGAAAAGATAATCATTAGCTCCATGACTGTACAACAATGACCATTAAATACTGAGATATATTTTGTCAATAAAGGAAGAACAGGGCTGTTCAAGGTCTGTACCAACATTACATATTGTGGAAAGATGCCCAAAAGATATTACAGAATGGATTAAAGAAAAGGACAGAAAACAGTGTCATCAAATACAGCAAAACTGTACAGAAATAGATAATTTTGAGTATCACTGTCTTCCAAATAGAGTTCTCGACACGTTGTTTGAAGTATGTGCCCCAACAAGAGTAATAATTGGTAAGTATTGACGCATGTACTATTAATTTATCTCTGCTGTGAAATGTAATCATTTTCATTAGTCCAAACATACAATACAAATTATGGGCAGAGCAGTTATGGATTTCGGAAAACATCACAAATGGGAACAAAAGCCAAGTCGGAGTAAGCATCACCTGTTGACTTCTCATACATTTTATAGGTTTCTTAAAGTTATCCAGTCAGCAGAGAAATCCGTAGACAATTCAATGTAAAACAATACTTTTTACAATTTGATTTAAAGACAGATGCAAAACAATTTATTTCTTTCAAATGAATTTAAATATTTTCATCTTAGATATGTATTAATTTAACGATAACCATTTAGAGCAAACTTAGAAGTCTAACTGTTATTTTCATGGTTTAATGTAGTTATGGAAATAAAGAATACTAATGTTATCAAAAGACAGTTATGTCCACAATTAAGTGTTTGCCTCTAAATCTACTCACCTTCTTATTTTGGTAACGAGTGGAAAAGCCCCTAAAATTCTATGAATTACTTTGAAAAAAGTCAATTTATCACCCCAATCACCATCAAGATGACTATAAATTTTTCGAAATCTAAATGCATATCTACATGAAACTCACGTACCTATTCGAAAATATGACTAGGCTACTGTGAAAATTGTAGGAGGATTTCAGGGAACCAGTTTTTTTTTTTTTTTTTTTTTTTTTTTTTTTTTTTTTAAATGAGATCTCTCGACATCCAATCACTCCCCAGGGTGAAAATTGAAATTATAAAAACATGTTGTACATCTACCCAACACTCACTATCATTATCCAATATATGAATGGACTACCGCAAGAAAAGTAAAAGGCGTTCAGAAAACCAGGTTTTTGTGATAAAAAAAATCGTTTTTGGATCTTGCTTGATCCCTATGGTGAAAACAAAATAATCCCAAAAACCATAAGTTTATTGCATATCTACATGACACTACAAATCATATTCCAAAACATGAGTAAGCTAATGCAAAAAGTGTGAGAAGTTCAGAGAACCAAGTTTTTGTAGAAAATATACATTCAATCGTCCCCAGGATGAAAATCGAAAGTTCGAAACATTATCTTAAATCTAAACGGCATTCTCAATCATCTTCCAAAATATGAATGGGCTACTGCGGAAAATGTAAGAGGAGTTCAAGGAAGCGGATTTTTGTAGAAAACACTATTTCCCTCCATTTCCCATTTTTATTGTAAAAAAAAATAAATATAGTGCACATGTTGGTCAAGGCACCTACAATCATATTCTAAAGGATGAGGCCAAGATTAGATTGAATATGAAGACAATGTGACTGACAGATGAATCAAGATAAGAACAAAATACTCAAATTATCTTTAGAAAATACACGTGTAATAATCAGTTTTCACAGAACCCTTATCAGAATCCAATGACTCATAACATATTCAAAGAAATATGTGTTAGAAGCAATTCATTTTAAATAAATTGTTGAAAAAACAGGGGGGGGGGGGGCTCTCTTTTCCTTGTCACTTGACCCAACATCTGTTATCAAAGTTTCGATTTTGCCCTGCTCACTATATGCATTATTGATAAATTTGGATTTCGAGAATGATTACTGGTCGTTATATACATTTTTATATTATATTGAGTTCGTTTTAAAAATACGAAAAATCTAAAAATGAATCCAATAAATTCAATAAAAAAGTGCATATTAATTTTCAACCATTAAGGTACGATTTGTTTAACATTAATTTTTGAAAACAACAATATATAAAAAAAAGATCAGGCGATTCATGTTAACATGTAAATGTAGCTGGAATATTATTGTCATAAAAAAATTGAAAGTATCTAAGTCATCCTTACATTTTTATGTTTTGATTTACAAGGGAAGCACTGTCCATTCTATGATGTCCAGCAGCGTGTAATTGGACCAAACTACAACCAGCCATGTAAAAAGCACAGAAAAAAATGCCCTGATGTATATTCTTCAAATGAACTATATAAATGTAAGGTTGCTATGCTCAATAACGGTTATTACGGTTACCGTTTTGTCGACTGAATTTTTGCATATAGTGGAAGTAATTTCTTATTTTTTTCTTAAGTGAATCATTTTTTCAATGTTTTTGGAACGTTCTTTTCATAGGATTTTTTCTCTGCAACGGTTCTTTAAACAAATAAAAATATTTTTCTGTATTCAATGATAACGTCGAACATTGTGTATTTTAACTGCAAACATCTGAAATCAAAGAAATTATGAGGATCAAATAATGATGAGGAAAACATACAGATAAGATTATTTTCTACAGTACCAAGGGCATTGACAAGGTTCCAGACTTTTGAATAAAATCCTTGGAAAGCTACAAAATGATGAAGATAACTATCTTTGATAAACCTCAAAAAAAAGCTTGTATACAATTCAAAATATGGACAGAGTACAAATACTATTATTTAATACACCAGAGGAAGGAAAGAGCTTCATGTCATATTCGTGTTATTTGACCCATCGTGTTAGATTTTGGTAATTTTAACCAAAGTATGCAACCCTGAAATTTACGATTTAGATAAAAATATGATGTTTCTGTTTTCAAATACATGTCCATAAAAAAGATTTTATAGGGATGTGCAATATTTATGGCTTTTATGCTTTTAGCATATTATATAAATCATTTATTTCTCATTTCCTATAACATCTTAATATTTGATAGGAAGGGTGATTTTAACAGGGAAAACAGGGAAATATGCACTGGTGTTCATTATGAAGTACTTCTGTTTGTATCTACATGCTTTAATACATATACCCATAGTGGAAATGATCAAACAACGAGAACTGTTTGAAATTTTCTATAATATCATATACTCTGAGAAACAAATATGTTATAAACATGACACATGATTCGGGTAATCAATATGTTCACAACTAATTTTGTGAAGTGAGAAATCACTATGGAAGCTGAACGTATGCCATTGTCTCTGTCTCTCCCATAACCCAAGCTGAAAACAAAATTTGAAAATTCCTATTGCAAAATTTACATGAGTATTTAACCAGATTTGTCTTTGTTTTGTTGTAATTGCACATGCTTAACCTGTTTTAAAATTGAGCAAGGGCCAATTCGCAAGGATTTTTTTTTTCTGCATAAAATATTTGCAAATGTCTTACTATTCACTGGAAAAAAAATGTATATTTTCACTGGAAGGGAAAATAATAGATGACACAAATGCTGCCGCTTGCTCCAAACGACTTAGACTTTAATTTTTTTTTTTCTTCATAGACGAACGGGGGTCAAACTTAATGAACATGCGAAATGTAACATGTATTTTTTAAAGAACATCAGGATTTCAAGGATTTTTTTTTTTATTCTTACAAAAATGAAAATAGCGCTGATTTCAAGTAGGGGGAAAAAAACCAAATACCATGTATAAAAACGTAAAACTTATCTTAAAATTGAGAAAAATAATTCCTGCGTAGTGGGAATTAAACCAAATCGCATGTGTTAGATTTTACTATGAAAACCATTAAAACTTATATGCATAAAATATATATTCATAGTTTGAAATGTTTAACAGATAATGTGTAAAAGTAAAACCAACGTTTTGGGCAATCATAAGAGTCAATTGCAACTTGCAAAAAAACATGAATATAACGCAAAATTCTACCACTAAACATTTGCTTCATATCAAAGACTAAAAAAAAAATAAGCTAAAACATATGAAAAAAATCAGTCAATCTGGGGATTGAGCCCAGGTCGTCCGCGTGATAATCTAACCATTACGCCATCGGAACCACCGCTTCAGTATAAAAAAAAGAATATCTAGAATATGGCTTGAGTAGTTTTGAAACAAATGATATTTTGCATTCTAATAAGACTCTTTATTATCCCTATTATATCATGGAAAAAAATGACCGGGAGTGCCTACGACGACCAAAGTAGAGTCCTGGCTAGT
>NW_026889821.1:2620000-2862319 GCF_033153115.1 Saccostrea echinata
CAAAACTTTCAGTTATCCCCCATGTTCATTTTCAAAATAATTTTCATAATTCGCGATAGGTAAAAAAAAAAACTTTTTTCAAATGCTTTCATGCATGTTGTAAAATTTTGAATTAACCGAGTGACAGTAATTACAAAACTTACAAAGTGACAGCTACTTTTACTTATTGACCCGGTAAATTTACAACATGACAATGCAAAGAGATATGGGATATGATTTTGAAATTCGAAATATTTCTTTTTAAGATGTCCCACCAACAGCTTAAATATTGATAATAGTAATAGCATTAAAAATATGCAATAAATGATTAATATCAGTCAAAATACATCTATTTCATATAATTTTAATATACAGCAAAATTTATTTTAATAAGTTGTTAAGCTAAGTTGTGACACATCACCGCTTTATTTCTCTATATATATCTGCTTTAATTAATTAAAGATCATCTAAAAAGTTTTTGCTTTAATTATTTATTTATTCATTTAATAATATAATATTTTATCTATTTGATATTTATTTTTATGATATTGATCATCAGAAACAGACAACTTTCAAGTAAAAGATGTTTCAGAATCGTTGTAACTTTTAACTGATATTATGTTTTACAAGGAAAGGTTGCAACATGTTCATCAAAATTTTTATGTGTGTCGTGCAATAGAATATGTTTGAAACATTACCATTATCCTGACATTAAGGACTCCTGTATTTGCACAGAAGAATCGTAACTCACTCTAAACATTCAGGTGTGGATCGAGAATTATTGGACAATATAAACTATTTATCATGATGTTTAATATTGGTTAAATAAATTTTAAAAAAAAAAAGAAATTTCACAAATAATTAACTAATTGGTTGATATCAAAGACAAATAAATCAGATATCATATTTCAAAAAATATATGCATAGAACACTTAATTTAATATCCCTTTAAAATTCCAAATGCAAATAATTTATTTAATTCAATGAATGAGAAGCAAAAACAATTCCAGTTAAATTGTTGACGTTTCGTTTCAAAATACTTGTACCTACACAGTTTGATTTGAGGAGAGTTTAAATAAGGAAATTTGACCATTATATTACAATAAAACTCAAAAGAAAATAGTAATTTTTGAAACAAATAGCCTCAGTGCCACTCAGGATTACCTCAGTAGCCACGGTTTTAAACCTCAGGGCTACTCAGTATCAGCTCAGTTCCCTCAGAGGCACCTCAGTATCCCTCAGTACCCCCTCAGTACCAACAAAGTAAACCTCAGTGCCTCTCAGTATGTCCTCAGTGTCCACAGTGAAAACCTCAGTGCTCCTCAGGACTACCTCAGTTCACTCAGTACCAGGCTCAGTACCACTCAGGGTTTTCTCAGTACAACTCAGTACTTCCTCAGGGTTTTGTTAGATTCTCAGTGCTTTTTAGTTACAGTAGTGAAAATTAATTATCAAAGTATAAAATATAGCACCATATTAAGTATAGTTTACTATAATAATAGAAGTTATTTTGTTATGGAATAGAACACCAGCAATGATTTTCTCTCTCTCTTTCTAAATATGTTTATGATTTTTCCTCAATGCCATGTCCACTCGGTCATATTGAGTATGGTGGAAAGAAATTTCTTTTGTTTCACAGGATGGGTAAGTTTTCAATTTTACTCGAAATACGATGCTTTGATATTTATTTATTTTTTTCTTTAATGTCAAACCAATCGCTTAAAATTGCAAGTTTAAACTTGTGGTGGAGGATGGTACACTTATATCACTTTAAACTTTAATTGTTACATCATGATTTACATGTACAAAGTAATATTATAAGTATCATAAAAATTATATGAAAATTATTGCCTGTTAACTATACATTTGTACATTAATTCAGGGGGTTATGCATTTATTAGAAACAGGGAAACATCTTTTCGTCATGTCTTCCTTGTTCAATCAAAATGATCTCTTTATTTTTGAAAACGGTATTTTTGGAATGGAGTGAAATTCTTCAATTCCCTAAAACGTTCTCTAACCAATCCTCCATGCCTAACCATAATTGAAACCACTTCGCTCAGATTATGACCTACATTATATATTGGTGTACACACAGGCTATGTAACACTGGAAAATATAGGCTTAGTAAGCAACCTTTTTGTCAGTTTTCGCAGGTGACGGCAAGGACAACAGGAGGAACAACACCAACGTCACTAGAGTCGTCACCAACAATAACTGTAAACAAAGAATGTTTTTTTTTTTTAATGAAGTATCAACATTTAGTATATATATGGAAATAATTCAAAATGTTTTATTAAGTACTTCTTGACTTTATAGTGTAAGCATGTCTCTTTTATATTCAAATTTTTACTTTATTTTTCATTAAACTTTATTTTCAGAGACCAATAAACATGTATCATGAAACAACAACTCAACCCTCAACAACAGCAGCTGGTAAGCGATGTATGGATAAAATGAAACCCTACATTGTGTCATCCAAGTAAAGATTAATTGCAACATAATTTCCCTCAATTTAAAAAAAATAAATACAACTAGATTACTTTTATAAATTGCTTTAGAGAAAACAATAATCAAATCTTATGGTGCAGAACATATTGAGCAAAGGATGAACTTATATCTGATCGACGATTGTCCTCCATCCGTCTGTCTGTCGTCTAATGAGTATCTTTGCTCAATTTTGATTATATTATCCTTTTCCTTACCATTTTTAACCAAACTTATTATCCTGCTCTAATGGTTGGGGACAACATTATTCAATTGTTGTACTACTCCTTTTTTTTTTTCAAAGAAATAATTCAGTCGTAGTTGTATCATTTAAAATTCTTAAATCATGAGTCAGAAATATATAGAATACTCGAATCTTCGATATTAAGTGCAGATTATTTATTGAAATAATGACCCAAACCTAAGGAATGGCCATAATTTGTAACAAAGTTAACGTAGGAATATGAAGAGAAATTTTTTTTAGAGTATTAGGAATAACAGGATCAGAATCAGTCATTTCAACTGCAATGATTTTTCGCTATTAAATGTTGATTTCAGTTTTATTCCAATCCCTACCCCTATCAACAGGATATTAGCCACAAGAAGAGGTCATAAAGAACACATTATATACTCTTACAATTACGTCATGAAAAAAACTGTGAATATAAGAACGTCTTTTGAGATTTGTTGCTAAAATTCAAGTATCTAAAAAGCTATCCTATAAAAACATGTCTTTAAATGTCTTTTAAAAATGTCCAGGGACTGGTCATTCGGAAGGTTGTTCTACAAAAGCGCTGCTGCCAAACTGAGATTTTTGAAATAATTAACCGCGATGTTGACTCAAATTGCAGTTATCTGGCGGGCTTGTTTTCAATTATAAGATTATCGATATAAGATAGCGCTAACCCGTGTTACGATTGGTCGACATATGTCAATATTTTATATTGTGGCCGAAAATAAACGGGTAGCCAATGAAGATCTGCTAGAATAGGATATAAGTGCACCCGTTTCGATGATCTTATTACTAGACGAGCTGCAATGTGCTGGACACTTTACATCCGTTCTAGTCTGTATTTTGAAATTCCATATAGTAGGTAGTTCCCATAATCCAATCTGGCAGTGATGACGGCTTTCACTATGGTCTTGCATGCTCCTTTAGTAAGAAAGCACCGTATACGTCCAATATTGCATACTTGGAAATGGCATGACCTGACGACCGAGAATACCTGTTTTTCCATTGAAAAGCGTTGATCGAAAAAGACACCAAGGTTCTTTACACATGGCACACTTTCAATGATATTATCACCAACTTTAAGTTGTAATTTTGGTAGATGCTTCTGATGCTGTCTTGTGGTGAAGATTATTAACTGGGTCCTATCTTGGTTCAGTTTAAGTAGCTTCGATGTCATCCATGAACCAAGGCACGCTTTCAGTCGAGAGAAATAATCGTTCCAATTTTCCAGGGGTATAATAATCATGTAGATTTGTGTATCATCTGCATAGCAGTGATATATCATTCCATGACGATGTCATACGGTTCCTATTGGTTTGGAGAAAATGCAGTACAGTTTCGGCCCGAGTACAGATTCTTGAAGGTACACCAAAAGGCACCTGTCGTAAATCTGATCGGACGGATCCAATTTTGACACACTGTTTCCTGTTCTTGAGGTAAGACTCAAGAACACTATCACGGAATCCATAAGATACAGTAAGGCATTGGAACAGTATCTTATGATCAATGACATCAAAAGCAGTCGATAAATCCAAAAGGACAAGGACTGCTGAAGATTGTTGGTCCAGAGATGTCACAATATCATTGTGGACCTTGCTGAGGGCTGTTTCCGTGGAGTTTTACAGGATTTCACTTTGCTAGATTAAACAAAAATAAAAATACATAATTATTGTGTGATATATTTTTCTAACTTGATTTTCTTTCTGATACAAAACATTTCTAAATTTCCACACTTTTTTAAATGTCTGAATCTATGACGTAGGAATTTTTCTCATCTTTTTATTGGCAAAGCAAGTCCCTTATTTTTAAATAATTATTACTTAAATGTTTGTTCTTTCAATAGATATTTCTATCTTCTTTTTTTCCCATTTATTGTTAGTGTTGCAATATTCAAGACTTGCGAGGTCTCTTTTCCTTTAAAGTGTTTAAAAACTGCAATGATTACACAACTTCTGATTTTAATTGTTTCTACTTGTCCATAGTACAAATATGAGCATAATATCATCACATACATGAGACTTTTCGACTTTATTCATGTTTAAAGTTTATTAAAGAAAAGCTTTATAATAAAGTATTCTGTATAATAGATGTAGTTTAGTCATGCTACAAGCATAAACTAATGATTGTTCTGAACCTGTTTTAATTCTGTTACTCAGAGAGATATTGTGACAGCATCTGAATGCACAACTATTGTTAGGAAATGTATGCCATAAAAACGATTTCAATAATTCTATCGAACTACTTTACTTCTAAAACAATTGTCATGTTAAATTTGGAGGGAAATAAGTTCTCATAGGACTTGAGAACAGCTCATGAAATTCTTCTAAATGCACCATTATCAGAACAAAAAAATGCAAAATAGGTATCAAGTAGAAAATATACAACAAAATGTAAGTACTGTGATGGCATAGCTTCACTAAAATTCTAAAAAAAAAAAAATAAACAAATAAAAATTAAGATGTATTGCATAAAACTTTACATTATGAAAATCTCTCTCTCTCTCTCTCTCTCTCTCTCTCTCTCTCTCTCATATGTGTTATAATTAATTGTAGCTACCTGCAACACCAGAGATGATTGTAACCAGGGTAATACTTTTATGTTTTTCCCCACCTGGCAAATGCCGTGTCCAATTGATCATATTGATTGTGCTTCAAATAAATGCTTCTGTTCCCCTGAAAAGGTATGTTTTAATCGATGAAATAGATATCCAAGTACTCCATTTTGTGATATATATATATATATATATATATATATATATATATATATATATATATATATATATATATATATATATATATATATATATATATATATATATTACAATTGAATAAATCCTTGGTATGGGTAGTAATACAGAAAATATAAGTAAATATTCCTTAGAAGATGACAATTTAAGCGCTTTCGCCTCTTGGCTCTTGGATTTTGAATAGTGACATAACAATAACAACACCTCAGAAGTTGCCGGAAAAAAATAATTAGAATTGATACTTGAATGATAGATGTTTTCAAAATTATAATCAGTAATCAAAATGTGAAAACATTTTAAAAAGTCATTGATGCAAAACAAGAATATTTATCTGTTAAGTTTATGCTTAAATTTATCAATGTAATGTTGTCTTTGGCCCGCTGTTTTTGCTCATTTTTATCTATAAATTATAAAACGGAAAGCTACAAAAAAGTCCCTTGCAACAAAGGTCAAAGTGTTCACTACACGGAGTATTCCGAAGGGATGGATCCCTTATCTGTTTATTGTATATTCTAACAAGGACAGACACTTTAATTTCCGTATCATCAATGTAATGTTCTCCACAACCATGTCAGCGCAGTACAGTTAAGGCGCCAAATGGAAATATCGGCAATTTTTTTATATATAGAAAAAAAAATTCTTTACAAGGATGGGCGATTCTTTTTAGGATTTTACTTTTATCAGACAAATGTAATGTGGTTGAAAACTACATGTTGAGGACGATTAGATTCCTTATTTAAACTTGACCTGCAGTCAGGTGATTTTAGCAAGTATGCATGCAGTATTGGGGTCATTTATAAATTCCAATATAACTAGGGCATAACTCAGTTAAAAATCTTAGTTTAATTTATAATTATTTTTAACACTCTTTGTAGTTTGTGAAAAGGACGGCGAACCTAGATAGATTCTACTATTCTACTCTTTAATTGCTAAAATTACATTTGTTAGATCGTATGATGAATATCTTGCTGGTCAGGAACATTAAATATAGATATAAATAATTCATTTGCAAGATTTCTTCAGGTAGCACTTCCCAAATAACTTCATAGTGTATAAGCTTGTCATAATTCATTTAGGGTATGCCCTTCCAATATATTGATTTACATGTATAGCGACCCTTCTATTACCCTTCAATGAATCTGCATACAAATATACGGCAGTATCGGTTGTCTAGGAAATGAACGGGACGTATATGAGTGAAATCTTAAAACAGACATCGCATCCAAGTTAATGGCCTCTTATATATCTGCAAATAATACTATATTTAATTACAAAATACACTTTTCACTGTATAAAATATAACTTGATCCGCCTCTCACTGCGTACCAACTGCGTCAAATTTTACGATATGACGTCACATTGACAAGTGCATTGCGATCAGCAAATTGTTTATATATTGATGTGTGGGACATAAATGCATGCAATAATAAGTATTGATGTAGTTAAAGCTATCCAACAGTTTAAAATAGCAAATCATTTTATTTTGTGGTACTTTGAAGAACTTATATTTTTGTGTGATATCATAGTAAGTATTTTTCTTATAAAGGAGGCCCCGCCTCCTTTTTGTAGCCTTAACTGTGCTGCGAGGTCATGCAATATATGACTTTTTTTTTTTTCATTTGCAATTCATGTGATAATGAACTTCAACATCCATTCCGTTTTTAAATGTCATTTATTTTCCGATTTGCATAAAATATCAAGTTCTACAGAGCGGATCATCACATTTGGAAGCCAAAAATGTTTCCCTTGACGAAGTAAAACCGCAAGGCTTTCGTTTCTTTTCAAATGTTGTGCTTGTCTTCTACTTAAGATCTTTCTCCTTAATAAGATCCTTCAAATTGTCTTTTGCTGATTGACGTTTTTCATACTAATTGGTAGGCAATTATTTACACACTGAATTGTCGACAGATTATTTACCGATCAGGACAAGGAGCACACTGGTCGGCAGGGGATGCTCACTCCTCCATGGCACCTGATCCCACCTCTGTTTTTGGAGGATTGTGTTGGCTCTGCTCCAAATTAGTATAATTGTTTTAATGGACTTTGAGCTTGAATACTGTTTGTTATCTCCATATTTCATTGTTGAAGTATTGGTAAACACTGTCTTGTGATGAAGATGTTGTGCTTTTTCGGATTATGGGTGAAACGAATGGAATTTCAGTGTGTACATTTCCTGATTCATTCTTTTTGTAATTTTTCCGGAGTTCTGTGATTGGGTTTGATTGGGCTTTTCTTATTGCTTCAGCTATCAGGTTTTGTGGATATTTTTTGCGGCACAGGGAAACACCCAGTTCTTCTAATATTTTCGTCCTACGCTTTTTGTAATTATTGTGCAATTTGGCAAGAAGAATATGCAGTGAATATTATTTGATTGTTTAAAATTTGTTTCATTCTCCAGATCACTTTTAAGATGTGTATGTTTTTTTTTTTTTAATTCTTTTTTAAAATGTTGATTGTGCCGTTCAAAACAGTAAGATAGTCAGCGTATTTGATCAAGGAGAACACCAGTGATAAATCCTTTCGTCATATATCTTAATTTCAAGCAATATTTCTCTTTAACAAGATTGTTCATATCCTTAGAAACATCCCATGACTTTTTATGTTAATTTAGAGCTCAACGTTAACTAAACTATCCATTTGTCTATCGGGCAAGTTGTCAGCAAATGTATTTATACCAATTCATTGTTTCATTCGACGACTCTGAACATATACGAAACTTTTGTAGAATATAATTTTCAAGAAGTAGATATAAATAATTAATAATTAATGATTAATTATTGCCTGTCTTTAACATGTATTAATCGACCTGATAGCGGTATCCAGCGAGATGTGACTAAGCCCTTGAGATTGTAATTTTGTCTTTTAGGAATGCTAATACAAGTTTTTGGAATTCTGTACAGATAAGCGTTAATTTTGAGTCTCGATTACCATAATCCCCAACGTCTTATCAAATGTACAGCCTTTTTTTTTTTTCTTTTTTTTTTATTTTGGTGAAAAAAGAATTTCTCTTATTTGACAATTAGTAGAGTGGGTGGGTATATGCAATCTTATTTTGTTCCAATTAAAACAGGTGACGACAACTCCAACAACAAAAACATCAACAACAATTAAGGTAAATATCATGAAATTTATTTGTCATTTCACAGAAACCATAAATGGATACAATAAATGTATTTCAAACTACAAAGTTTTTCAAAAACTCAATTATAAATTGTCAGTATGTACTACTGAATCATTTCCAACCAAACGCTTTCAACAAAAATAAAAAATTCTGTAGGTGATAGAAAAACCAACTGCGAAAAGCCAGAAGATCATAGCCTTAATCTAGGTTGTCTCTGGTGTACAATCTGGGTTAAAATTTAAGACAATATAATAAGGAAAAACTTTTCTGAAAAGATCCAAAGGGCAGCAGGACAAAAATCAATTAGAAACATCCTAAAAAGTTCCTTACGTGTATTCAAATCATGACCTCTGTTGCGGTCCCAATACGGAATCAACCGGTCACGGTAGCTACGTTGTTAGGCGTTGGCTTCTTGATCGGGAGGAGAACATTACTAGTATTTCCATATATCATATTTGATCAAATCATGGCTGCAGAAGTCAGGATGGGTCTACAAAAGGTTTTTTTTGGGGGTAATGAATAGGAAAAATCTTAATAAAACCCTGACAAACAGCTGGGTTATAGTCAGTGATATTGTTTGACACTATCTTTTTATAGTGTGGATTCATTTTTGTTCAAACAAATGCCAGAATACTGAGTGTTCTCAAAGTCGCATTAAGCAGTCAATGTTTTATAGTTCAATACAAATTTAGATCTCTCCATAATTAATTTCAAGAAGGACTAACATTGTGAACGTGATAATGTTATGCATGGATCTCATTGTAGAAGAGATTCGTTTAAATCATCCTCTTTTTGGTTAGAATGGGATAAAAATAGACGGTTAGAATATTAACAGAGAAAGATGTTGGGAAACTTCTTGAAGATTTTCTCAGGAGCAGCAAGACCACAAGTAGTCTTGACTTGTAATCAATGTCATGTACTGTATATTTCTATTTGGTCTCGTCAATGTCCCAGGGATAAGGGTGGGAATAATATAGGGGATCAAAATTTGCAACGGCGGGAATAAAATTCAAAAAATTCTTTTCAAGACATAAGGTGAGCGTTGTTGCTCAGTGGTATTCTGTTTTGATATCAGGATAAAACGAATAAATTTTGATTCAAAAATCGAAAGGGAATTTATCACAATTAATCATTTATTAGAAACATAAAAGTTAAAGGAAGATTTGAATGCATTTCACTCTGCACTTAAAAAATGCATATTTAATTAAAGATACACACATAGTTAAAAATTTTCATGTTTTTTTTTTTTTTTTTTTTTTTTTTTTTTTTTTTTTTTTTTTTTTTTTTTTTGAAAGTAGAGGGAGTTAAACGTTCTTCAGCAGATACTGTTCAAATACCAGTCATTTTATAATACTTATTTCTGACATCCTTACTTTTATGAAAAGGAAACATCTACGAAAAAGATAGGGAGTGTTTTCTTAAAGAACATGCAAATGATTATGAAACATACCTTGCGTATTATGATTTTAAGTAACTTTGTAGGTAACAACAACTAAAAAGGTGATAAAAACAACACAAAGCACACCAGCTACAACAGCTTCGCCAACAAGAGTGACAACAATTAAACCAGTCTCTTTACCTATACATGGTTCCGGTATTGTTTGATTTTAATTTGCGGTCATTAAAATTTATTTTTAAATGTTCATTATGTTATTGTTGAGGAGGCTTAACTCTGCATTGTTTTACTAGGAAACAGCTATAAAGGGTCATTAATAATACCCTACGCTAATAAGACTATTTAAAAATGAATAACCATGTAAATGAAACATTTTTTTTTCATGCATAAAATCATTTATCTTAATTTTTGATACACTTAAGGAATCATTGTCTAGTTAGTAGAGTATGCCAGGGAAGCCCGTTATGCATACTGTAAATTATCCCACGTTTCCAACTATCGTTGATGTCCCTGACATACTCTACTAACTAGACATTGATTCCTTATATTTCCATTTCATTGTGAAATAAAATTGTAAATTTAGATTTTAAAAAATGTAGACTAATAGATTTAAATTACACCAGGCCTAACATGTCAATTTCAATAGTCCCCGCCCACGGACGTCAAACACAAAGACAGCCGCACGAGAATAGCATGCATATTAGGCCTCCTTAGAGTCAAACACAAAGACAGCCGCACAAGAATTACATGCATATTAGGCCTCCTTAGAGTCAGACACAAAGACAGCCGCACGAGAAATACATGCATATATTGCCTTCTTAGCTCCTGACCTTTCGATTGGCAAAATTTGCATTCCGGCAGAATGATCAAGAAATCAACTCTCCTAACTTTTAAAGAGATATCACTGAGAAAACAAATAGAAATGAAAATATTTTCAAATAAAATCCCATATTTATTTTTTTTAATTTTGCATATACATGTAACAACTAATCGAGATGCAGCAGGGATATGATAGCGATTTTTTTAGTCCAAACCAAATATTTTGGCAACACTGTACATGGGACCTGAAACCCAATTTTAAGCAGAGATAAAGTGGGCAAAATCTTTGAAACTCGTGAAAATCAGGTGGTCTTCACAGCTCGTTGACATAAAGTATTTATTAAACTTTTTTAACATTTACTTTAATTAGGCCGGAGCTGTAGTCTTTTGACTGACTGCATTGGAGAAATATGTCCCTTGGGAACACATCCGTACTGTAGATACAGCCTTACTTCAAACAGTTGCCAATGCACAGGTACATTGCAAGTTCAATTAATGTTATAGTAAAATGTGTTTAATCAAAATATTGTGTACTTCGAAATTCTGCCTATTACGAAGAATTTTTATTCCATTTCATTAATTTTTTTTTAATATTGTCTTACTCGGATTGTTGTCCAATACTTCGAACTTCTATGGAGTCAGTGGTGTCTTGATTAAACATGTTTTACTGTATTTTGTTTTCTTTTTAAATTAAGCATTTTGCCTTTTCCCTTTTCCCTTTTCAGTGTTTACAAATCATTCCTCCTTACATGGTATTAAACTTTTTTTTTAAATTCTCTGTAACTGTAAAAATACTTATAATTTTGTTTTATTGATTTTATATTACATTAATACATAATTTTCACAAAGTCAAGCATCGTACTATGAAATGAATATTTTTTTGAAATAAAGCTTATTTACTGTGACTTCATAGAATGTACGGAGCACAGTCATTGCTCATGTTCGAGTGGATCACGCCCTCAATGTTCCTTTGATTTCCCCTTGCAGACCTACCATTGTCGATGTGAAGGTAAAAAAATACTAAGTTGAATATTTTGTTGATGTTATAATATTTAATGCATTTACACTTTGAAAACTATAATTTCAATAGTTTTGATTAATGAATAAAACAATCTGACATATTTTCATTGTTGTTTGGAAAATTACGTTATTTTGTTGACATGTTTTAAATTTTATGTATTTACACTTTGAAAATAGTAATTGCAATTTTTTCTAATGAATAACAAAATCTGACATATTTTCAACGTTGTATGGAATTAATTTTTAAGGTTTTACTTTTCCCCCTAGTTTTGTGAACCATTAGCTTTTTATTTCGTTTATGAAATTTGATGAATTAATCAATTAATTTTCATTTTTACAGCAATAGCAATTCCCGATCCAACAATCACTGGTAATATTTTCCTTTTGCATTTTTCAGAACTATAGAAAAACATGCTCATTGTTTGAATGTATAAATAAGAAATATGTTAATGCCCTAGTGATTATTTTTTAAAGGTGGAAATAGCCGATTTTCCACAAGTCCTAGGTGATTATGACAGAAATTCATAAAAGAGCCCTTCGTCAATATTGAAACTATGCTTATTGTACATGATAATCGACCCATTTTCACACTATCCTTTTCTTCCAGTCTTATTTATTGTCTTCAGTTAAGACACCTTAAACACTGCATAACAATGCGTTATATTCAGAAGCAGAAGTGCATTTAAGGACAAAAAAGATGCAACGATTTCCCATAAATTCAAGGATAACGAAGAATTCCTTCGATATCCATCCCTCAGTTGCAAATAAGGAAAATGGAAACTTCATGTAGCAAAATAAAGTTCTCTAATTAGTGATTCTTAGGACCTACATTGTAATCTTGGTCCCAATTTCCTCCTCTTCCCATTAAGTGCTTTCTAACTGGACCTACTGCTAACCTAAGCGGTTCAAAGACCCTTCGACATCTTAAAGCATTCCTCAATGATTTTCTAGGATAAGCTCATGAAGAGTTCTAAAATATGCCGATTGAAAACATACAGGTTAATGTTAAAATGTGGAGTTAGATGTCATCGCTTCAATCGCTTAGTACAATGCTACAAGAGAGCTGTACTCGGTATATATAAGAAAATATTCCATTAAATGATTCAAAAACTGCCACCTCTGTTCATATATTTTTTAATATATACGAGGGGTTATCAAAAAGTTCGTGGACTGATGCGATAAAATTAATACTATGTAGTTTGTGTTTACAAAATTTGTAAGGAACATTAAACAACAAAAGTTTAAAAAGTGTAGAAAATTTTAGCTTGATACGTTGACAATTTGCCAAATTATTATAAAATAAAAAAGACATTATATGATCACCCGGCGCTGTCGTCGTTTAGTTTCATGACGTCCGACAACGTCATTATTTCTCAATGCCTGCTCCCTCTGTTTCAATACACTTATCTTGACGAGATTCCCTGGAGTTAAGCAAAAACTAAAACCTAACTTGTTTATATGACATAACAATGTTATGAACAGCTGATTTCAATGCATATAAAATTGTAAATGAATCTTTACTTAAGGAAAGATCCTCGCTTGATTATGCTAGCATATTTTGCTTGTTGGAGTTCAATATAAACCACACATGATCAACATCACTTTTTGACGAGATTGACTTTTCACACCTTGACTACAAATCGACATTAACTGCTCATCTCTCATCTCTTTGAATCTCTTTTGGCATTTAATAACAAGTACTCTGGATGCATTTTATTTCTCTGTAGCCAGTTTAAACTTTCCCTAAGTCTATACCAGTTTTTTCAATGGCAAAACTTTATAGAATGATGGAAAAAGAAACCCCTCCCCCTTTTTGACGTCATTTTCAAGTCCTAAATTGTATGGACACTCCTTATAAAATATAGGATAAAATTTCATAGAACGTACAGAATGGGGTAAAAATTGCACATTTTGCGGAACAATTGTGTCCCATCACATGCCTGAATTAACGGGATTTTTGGATGTCAAGTGCTCATATCAAAAGAGTTTTTTCTTAGTTACACTCAGGTTGAAAAAGCGTCATGTTCGCGATTGCGCCGCCTGGACATGTCATTGCTTATAAAAACATTACTAATTTATTAAAAAATAAAACTTATGAATTGTGGTTTATTCTATAGATAGAAAAGATGATGCTAACTAAATATTTTAAAATTCATTAATGTACCTAAAGTGGTTTTAATTTTATGGCGCTAGTCCACGAACTTTTTGATAACCCCTCGTACAGCATAGAAAAGTTTACATATTTTAAAATAAACTTCATGTTTACGTTAAGTTCGCAAGAATTATCAAGATACCTGCATTTTGGAACAAAATATTTATTGAAGAAGATTGTTCATGTGGTTCTTTTTCTGATAGATTAATGAATATTGTATATTTTCTTGCAGTAAAGCTCACAATTTCTCTAAAACAAATTAGTATTTAAGCTATTCAAACTATTTTATTAATTAATTTATTTATTTATTGAACTATCTTAATTTAAAAGTCATGAATTATATGATAATCATACATTTTTGCCACATTTTTCTTTCAGGTAATCTCATTGGAAAATAAAAATAGATTAATTTTGGAGTTTGATTGCATTGGATAAGCTCATTAAAACTGGTTTTTTATCTTTATATTTAGAGTCTTTATTTCCTAAGGGGGTTTTGGAAAAAGGTTTTGGGATTTCTTATCATATTCTGTTCATAAAACACATTCCTGAAGTTTTAAAAAGAAAATATGTCTTTTGATTATTTATTCATAATATGGAAAAAGCCTCGGCAATGTGAAGTTAGGGTGTGCGTGGTGCAATTTTTTTTTTTTTTTTTTTTTTTTTTTTTTTTTTTTTTTTTTTTTTTGATCTGGTGGATTTTGTATTACCTGTAAAGTATCTACTATGAACAGAGCAGACGCAAGTGACTTAAGGTAAGGTATAGGTATTTCGATGCAAATAAAGAGCATCAACAAAAAAGCTTAGGCGTAAGGAAATACTCTATTTTATTTCATGTAAACAATGTATATTTAGAAGCAGAATATTCCGAAGATTGGTGGTATTGCTGCACAAATATCAATACCTTAATTGCCAATTGTTATACCATTAAAAACGTTTGACGGAGACAGAATTGGCCGATAATTTACATTTTCATGAAGGCCAGCGGATATAGGTATATCAAAATAAAAATAATAAATGAATAAATAAAAGGTACAAGAATACATTTATTAACTGCGTGATTCGAGCAAAATGCGTTTTGTCGATCCTCGAACCAAACTGTTTGTCTTCGGCTTAACGGCCTCTGGCAAACATAGTAATGTTTGGCCCCAGGGTCCGATAAAACGCATGTTGCCCTCAAACCCAGTCAATAAATGTACATGTTTGATCAGTGGGTATGATGATCCTTGAAACAAGGTTATTTCGGCAAGTTCGAGATCACTTGAAAAAAAAATATAAAACTCTTTTCCGGGTTATAACTTTGTAATGGAGAATCATTGAATGTTCAAACTCGATACAGAGATTGTTTTTGACCAGAGGGTATGTCATGACCTTGAGCCAAAGTCATTTTCGCAAGTTCAATGTCACATTTACAAAATTTAACAGGACACGTTAATAAATTACAGCTCACAGTTTCTCTAGTTTCTCAAGTGAAAAAAAAAATGAAAGTCTTGTCCAGGCTATTAAGTTTAGTCTAATTTACTACTAGAACCTATTTGTAAACTAAAGTACTATACATGATATGGGTTTCAAGTGACCCCCTAAAATGAGCATCTCAATTTTGCTTTATATATAGAGTTACATCATACAGCTGTTCATATGACGTTTATTCATCATTTTCAATTTGATCCAATCGCCTACCTGGCGCAGTGGTTAGAGCGTTTGCTCTAGAGTTGCGGAGTAAGGAGTTGATCCTTTTGTTGCAGGCTCAAATCCCACTGCGGAAGATGGAGACCGGTCCTTCAGATAAGACTGTATAAACTGAGTTATTGATGACAGGAAAAAGTTCCCTCACTGCTAGATGGCCCTGAGTGCCTAGTATAAGTATTAATTTGCATCCCTCCACCAGCATGTGGCAGCTTCTCAATTTCAGTGAAATATTCTCGAAAGGGATGTTATATTACAAACAAACAATTTGATCCAAATGCCCTTAACTTAGGTATATGACACGATAAAGATCACCATTTCCCTCAATTTTGACATATTCTATTTAAAATAACTCATTCTCAAGCAATTTTTCCTCCAGAAAAAGTTAAGTGCTGGCTTGAACAGAGACAATATTTTCACTAAAGATGTATCTATCAAATATTATGTCTTTCAGGAAAAAATGCATGTTCAAACATGCACTCTATGTTAAATTTCCCAAAAACATTAAGAAAATTAATCTCTTTCTCTCATTTAGATTGGATTGCAAAAAAAAAAACATCATTTCTGACGTCATATACTTACTGCCAGTGAATAAGAAATTGGATGGGAGATGTATCTTATGTAAACTCCTTCACAAATTTACAAAACAATCTAACATATATAAATCACTTTTGAAAATGTTGATTTATAGAGGAAACTACAATAGTTAACTGAAATAGATAACAATAATTTTTTTTCAGGGTATAATAACGATTAATTGGATTCTTTGCTTTACCGTATTCAGGCTGAGTGATCTTTTTCTAATCCTGAATGGAGTGATATAGAATTATTTTTATTATTGAAATCTATATTTATATTGCAAAGGAATCTCAGTGTAAGCGGCCATAAATAGCTTCGAATCTATTGTACAGCTGCATTATAATATGGGACCAAATGTCAATATAAACAAAATGATGTAAGTATTTAAAAGGTTTTTAAAATTATGAAAACGGTTGTATAATTTATTGTTATACATTTAAAAATCGCTTTATATATAAACCTCTACTACAAGAAAGTCTAACATTTCCATTGTTTTACTGAACGGTCATAAAAAATCAATGCTTGACCGCAGAGTTATCCGACCGGTCGATGAGGTATAGGACCGCTTACGTCACACTATGGGCGGGGTCAGCTATATTTTATTTGCATTCGGCGATCTTCAGCAGTGGCAGAATTGACCGAATTTAAGTGCGGGTAAAAGAAATTAACATCGTGAAAGCCAGCACAAGAAACAATCATGTCAAAAAAAAAAATAATAATAACAAAACATTTATCGACAGTCACTATTTTCTCTCGTAAATTCGTTTTTGACCACTCGAACCAAACTGTTTGCCTTAAGGCCTCAGGCAAACAGTTTTGTTCTTGAGTTCGATAAAATGCATGTTGTCCTCGAACCCAGTCAATAAATGTATAAAGTAGGGATGGCAATCGAATACAGAATTGCTAATCGGTTAACCGAAAGACGTTCCGACCGATTAATCGGTTAAACGTATCAAAATACACATTTTTCTTATATTTTATTTTTCAAGTAAACTCTAGTTATATACAAAAGAAAACTGAAAAAGGCGTTTATGCTTGATTAGTACGCTATATATTATATTTTATTTCAATTTCGAACGGCAAGAAAAAATAAGGCAACATCTCTTAAATATCGCAGAAATTGATATTGTTACAACACAAGGTCATTGTGCATTGTCACCATAAGCAAAAACTGAGTCTGAAATAATTTGCAATGTTTTGTTTGAAAATATAATTTGATAGATAACTGCGAAGGATAGACGGGGTAAGATACAAATTGCGATCATTTAACAGAACTCAAAAAAGATTTAATCAATATCATAATTAAGACAGGCTGGGTAATGACATGATATTTAAACAGCAATTAACACTTCGCAAAGTGACCAATTACCCCCAACAAATTCAATCTTGAGAGTCTTAATTAAATTATTTACCTCCTAATCAGCCGAATTTAATGTGGAAACGTTATAACTTATCAATATTCAGGGTTTTTTAACATTGTAAATCGTGTTTCAAGGAAATTTACACTTATTTTAATTTTTTCCCGACTAACCGTTTACATATTTTCTAACCGATTACCATCGTTCCGACCGAGTAACCGGTTAACCGATTACAAATTGCCATCCCTAGTATAAAGTTAAAGTATATGTATTAGTATTATTAGTAAGCTTCTTTTCTTTTTGCTTGGATCAGTCAAAACCAACACTTTCTTGGTGAAGAGAAAAAGCAAGCTTGTAGATGATTATGCAAAGAATTTACCTTAAAACAAAACACTAGTTGATAGATTTTTTATAGATTTCGCACTACAAGGAATAAACATGTATTATGGATATAAGTGATACTTTTTTCAATACAGCGTCATTGAATTCAGGACTATTGTTTCTTTTCTCTGCCGACAAAAACATGATTGCCGATAGTTATTGTCTTAGTTACTCTAGAGAATTTGTTGTCTTCGACGGCCGAACAGTTTTTTATGCTGGTGGCACAGTATGCGACTGCGCATGTTGTTGGATCGCTCCTGTACCCACAGAGAGCATCTCTTGCAGCAATAATTGCACTTCTGTACTCCCGGGTGTAATTTTTCTTGGCTTTTTTCCAGTCATCCGTGTGACTTTGTACATCAAGCGTGTTGTATTCGTGGTATCTTCCACCACCGTACGTGGCAGATATTACACCATCAAGTGTGTTGGGATAGAGACTGGATTTGATGCGGTTGACAATCGTGTAGGCAACGGCTAAGTGTCCTTGGTTCGATTCCCCTCGAGCTTCGCTAAATACAATACGTCCTACTTTCTTAATATCATCATTGCTGACGTCACTGTGAAAGTGATATAACACTTTAACTCTTTATCTCATGTTTAAAGGAAATTAAAATGATTAACCAATCAAATGTATGCTCAAGTGTAGCTCCTTGATATTCAGAAACTTTATATTTGGACGAAAAATAGGGATAAAATTCTTTGATGTTAAAATTGTGAAATATGCAATCCATATTTCCTAAGGGGAAAAGCTACTATAAAATTATAGAAGAATTTCCCCTAGAGAAGGGTTTCCCCCTCACATTTTGATTTAAATGTTTTTTTTAAATATATGGTTATAGAATGCAAGTCGAAATATGAATTCATGTTTTGTACTATGATTACCGTGAACTTTATACTTTGTACTTTGTATAATCTTTCTGACTGACTGCCTGACTGCCTGACTGACTGACTGAGACTGACTGACTGACTGACTGAGACTGACTGACTGAGACTGACTGACTGACTGACTGAGACTGACTGACTGACTGAGACTGACTGACTGACTGACTGAGACTGACTGACTGAGACTGACTGACTGAGACTGACTGACTGACTGAGACTGACTGACTGACTGACTGAGACTGACTGACTGACTGACTGACTGACTGAGACTGACTGAGACTGACTGACTGACTGACTGAGACTGACTGACTGACTGACTGAGACTGACTGACTGACTGACTGAGACTGACTGACTGAGACTGACTGACTGACTGAGACTGACTGACTGAGACTGACTGACTGACTGACTGAGACTGACTGACTGACTGACTGACTGAGACTGACTGATTTTAAAAAGAAACATGTAAGTTATTCTATATAAACGTTTTTTAAACGTTGAAATCTTAATTTTGTTATATATTATTATATAATACATATATAATGATTTGTAAATGGACTTATTCTGAAATTTAAACTAATATTGTCTATAATGTAACTACATGTGTATGTTCATGTATGCAAGCATGTGATTGTCTGCTTCATCTTTCGTAAATTTGTTTTTAGATGTGGGTAAGTCTGATTGTATGTTCTAATTGAAAGATATAAAAATTTGCGTAGTGGACAATCAAAATTATTTGACCTGCGTGGGAAATAAGACGTTCATTACAATCAAAAAATTCAGAAGTAGAGTCTAATATATGGAGCTCTAACAGCAGACCTGCTACAAAAGAACTTTCGTTTCTAAATATATACACTAGTAATTACATTATTCAAATCAAAAATTAAATTACTAGTATTCACATATTTTCATATCGTCTGGTAGTTTATTTAAAGCAGATTTCTTTCTCCACATCCCTATATTACAAGAAATAACAAAGATAAGTAAAATATTTATTCCAATCTTGATGAATTTTAAGCACACTTAGTTTGCTTCATACTTAAGTTGATAAGAAGTTCCATTCCCTTTACAAGCTTTACAAATTTACTTTTTGGTCAATGATGTCAACTTTAAACTCATATTATAAATATCAGCTCTTAGAAAATGCTACAATGTAATCTAATAATCAAAAAATGTATCTTATATTAAGAAAATTTACAACTTATAGAAAATAATGTCAGCAAATAAACATTTTAAATTTTTACCTTGGAAAATTCTTAAATTCATTAAATTCTGAAGAAAAAAGACCTTACCAGAATCTACTCTGTGCTCCTTCCAGAACAGAGACAAATTTCAGTAACATTTCTGTTGAGGAGATTCTCTTGGTTAATTTTACTCTATTTTATGCACAAATTATATAACATTGTTTTCATCAGTGATGGATTTCAATTTGCACATATGTTGTTTTCCCCAATCGTTATTGTTTCCATGGGGTAATAGGCAAACAAATTAAACCTAATTTGTTTCTGGCCAGAGACTAAAACGTATAGAATCATCAGTAAAAGTTAAAAACATAAGCATACATGTATTCTGGCAACATTTTTTTTTTCAAATCTATCATACGCCGTTTTTCTATGATGTCTGAAAATTAATTCAAAATGAAATAGACGTTACATATTTGTTTGAAATATACACACTGCTTGCGAGGCTATGCGTTAACTGGCTATACACAAATTTTTGAACGAAATTAAACTACTAGTGCAGCTTTTTGATTACATACAACCCATATTTTGGAGTCCTTTGTTTTATTTCATTTTTTCTCATATATTTCTACGATATATGCTCTTAAAAGAGATAAATGCTATTATATGTATAATTATGAGATGTAATATAAATATTGTCTTCGAAAACGTTGTTTTAATTTTTTTTTTTTTTTTTTTTTTTTTTTTTTTTTGATGATGAAAGCATTGTATATATTTCTAATTAATATAATATATGTTATTTCAATATATAATGCTGCTAAATATCTTGCGGTAAGTTATAAACGTACAACAAGTGTTTTAATGTTTTTATGATTGATAGTATACATGTAGTTCTGCAAATCTGAATCTGAAACATCAGCATTTAATTCTTCACAATATATTTACATTCCTTTCTCAGTAAGGCACCTGCGCCGATTATCTGTCCATTATATCTTGCATGTGGAGTTTATGTCTTCCAGTTGATTCGATACGCAAAATCATGAACAAAAACAATTTCTAAAATGAGGCAAGCTATTAAGAAATGAGTTGATGAAACAATATCAGTAGTCTCTTTTAAAGTAAACATTTGGCATATTCTATGGTTGATAAAATGACCTTGTCGGTAAAAATAATCTAAAATTAAGTCGAATTTTGACTGATGTTTATCATACAAATTGTTAGGCCATTATTTTCACACTAAACTGTATACGAATTTTTCCGTGCGTGTACATGATAATGACAAGGAGCACACGACGGGTGTGGCCGATTGATGGAGGATGCTTACTCCTCCATGGCACCTGATCCAACCTATGATGTTTTTAGAGATCCGTGTTTGTACCAATGCAATGGATTATTGATCTTGATTACTGTTGGTTATCTTCATATTTTATAAGGGACACCACAGGCAAACACGGTTTTGAATTGGAACATGGAATCGGAATGCTTATAGATTTTATGTTGTGTAATATTTAAACCACATTACTTTGAAAAAAATTGCGAGTTGGATTGACTATTAACTACACATACGATGTAATTTGATAAGGTTACAAACACTGCCTCTTATCACATTTTAAGAATTACATAGTGCCATCATATACAAAATTTACTAACAAGGAGAATGAAGCATTTTTTTTTCAACTTTTATTACATGTACATGAACCACCAGGTGTCTTGAATTTTGTTCTCTAATAAATCAGACTTAAAATATCCTTCATAGATTTCATTCAAATTAACCTTTATCTCATCAATAAATTCATCTTTTTTTGATTTGAAGGAACAAAAAAATCATAGAGATTTTACATTAAAAATATACCTTCTTTCTTTATGTACAGAAAAGTTGTCCATGGCCTGATGGTAATAATCCTTGAAATTATTCAGGTAAAATTTACTTCCACACAGTTTAATATTAGAAACAGTTACTGGTGAAATAAAACTATTCCTGTTCTGGCCATGCAAATATGGACACTTCAATCAAAGTGTCATCTTCAATAATACCATCTAGAGATGCTGCTGAATGAGGGGAGGGGAGTCCAGATTGAAGCAAATTCCACTGTCGTAAGCTGAGTCTAGAAATTAACTGAGCCTTCTTCACAACTTTTTTTTCATATTTTTTTTTTTTTTTGCCATGTGAATAGGTTTGAAATTTTCTTTTCGTCCCTTTGTTGTAAGCAAGTCTGCAAGTTTCACCCTACATGTATCACTACGTTCAGTTGCTTTGCATATTCTTCTAGACATTAGGAATCATAAACCGTTGCAACGTTCCTCAAAACCAAAGGTCATTGGCTGCTTGTGCTGCTGTTTTAATTAGCATTATTTGCCTTGTGCGCTCCTCTGGAATTTCTAATACATTCAATAAATTTCAAATGATTGACTGATTTTTTAAAATTGTCTGGTGTTTTACGACCCGTTAGGGAATTTTTCACTTGAGTCTAACTTAATGTATCTTTCTGATCATCATAGTCCAGGTTTTTAACTATCATATTTAAAAGCTCATGCAGCTAAAACAAAATGTGGTCCTACAAATACTTAGTAATTCAGGCACACATTCCTAAAGTAAGACTAGTATCCCAGATTGCATCTACCCTCGACTTGACGAGGGTCATACATGTAGTAATTATTGCATACCACATCACAGCCTGGCATGTCCACTTGTCTTGCTTTTAAAGAACTTCCTTTATGTGGCTTATCTGTTACGTACTTTGGTGTTTAACTTAAGAAATTATTGATTGATAGCTAATGGAATAAAATGTCTTGTTTCCATGCAAAAGTCTGTGAAAGGTAACAATTACGAACACTGATTAATCTCCTAAATCCACTAAGGAAAGCGAATCGCAAGCAGGACTAATTACCCATGGAAACACAAAAGTTTGGATCAGGTGCCTTTACAGAGCCTTTACAGAAGGAACGGCACGTAATCTTATCTTGACCTTCACTGAATAATTTTTTTTTTGTAATATATTTGGTAAATTGATTGATTGATTGATTGATATTGTTTAACGCCGAGTGGCAATATTTCAGCCATATTTCTGTGGATATTTGGTAATAAAGTTCGAGAAAGAATGATACATCTCAAAAACCGAACAGAAATTTTAGAATAAATTCTTGAATACTTTAGAATTTATGCCTCCATTTTGCTGCACTATTAGATTCAATTTATTACTAATTGAAATGTCCACATATGAAACAAAATTTATATCATGTAAGATATGATCAACATCGAATCGAAAATCGTATGTTAGTGTAATTTAATATGTCAACTTTTACAAGCAAGACATTGTGTTGAACAGGATAAGTAATCCAGGAATATCATATAATTTTTCGTATAAAAATAATAGTCAAAAACATATAATGCATAAATTCCTTGATGCCTTATTGGTGAATATGGCACATGATTTTCTTATCGTTTTTCTGCATAACAAAATTGCGGTTACGACCTGCTATAGCTACTTCAGATGTCAAATGTTTCTTTAATGGATGAATTCCCATAACTATTTTCAGGGGCCCCTCATTCTACGATAAATTATAATAGATCTACAATCAGTCTGGGAATTTTCATACAAGAGGGAAGGAAAATGACACCTTCTGAATAGTGTCAGTAGTTCGTATCTTTTATAATTTTCAAGAATACCAAATTATCTATGATTTTTTTAGACCCTATGACAGCAAACTTCGGCCTGGTTTGTGACACTGTGTTCTATTATGAATAAAGATGAAAAAAAAAATGGACGGGTCTTAGTACAAAAGGGGGATATGCATGTAAGGAATATACCTAATATGGCTATTGTTATTATTTCACACAGAGTCGCTTACTGAGAACAAATGTCCAATGCGTTGACTGAATGACAAATTTGCTGGTTTACAACACGTTTACATTTTATCACAGAAACGTATTTCAGGTCAATTTACACAATATCTCTACTACATTTCAAACTATAAAGGTTCAACAAAGGCCTTTTATACATGACAATACGCATGGAACCTCTGTGTCTATCGTTTTGGGCTAAGAAATGCACTTGAAATTTGTATTCACTGATACACGGGAATACATGTAGGTAATTGTCCACCAATCGCCTTATCAAAATTACAGAATTCACTAATGTAAGTTTATAAAACATTTATTTGCAATTGTGAGCATGAAAATGGTAAATTCGAATTTAGTGCATAAGAAATTAGTTGACTTTAAGGAAGCAAGTAAATAAATGTCCTTTTTCCAAGCTTTAAATTTTCCTTGTATTTTTGTAGTGCTTACCCGTAATGCACTACATTTATCTGAATTGTCGGTTTGAAAATCACGTAGATGCCTTAGTATGCATGTGAATTTATTCTTACGTCATAAAAATAGTTTCGTTGAAAGGCCAGCAAGAGTTTCGAGTGTTTTAAACTCAACATATGAGCGCAGCAGTGAGGTACATTTTTCTCCTCTCATATACAGGTAGATTACGATAAAATAAGTGACCAGCCAAAGGAGAAAAATGTACCTACGTGTGTTCGTGAATTTTAAGGGCTTCACAGAGTTGGGCGGGGCCGAAATTCAGTGGAAGTTGGATGTAAACAGTCATGGTACACCTACCCAAAATAAAGATATTTATCTTCCAAATGGTATTTCTATTTTCTGAAAAAGTGGTATTCCATGAGGGTATACATATCAATGATTAAGTGTATGCAATAGTTAGAGAACAATTCAGATATTTATATTTTTTACAATTTACTGGGGGCAGTATGGCACATCATCCTTTGCATTTACGTTTATCAATTATATCACATCAATTTTCATACCGATTTTTTTGTACTAAATTTGACTACGAAATATTATGTCTACCTGATCAATGCAAAGAGCTCACGAAAGATTGGCCGGTCGACAGGATTCCGAGTTTACGTCCTTTTCGCTGGTTTATATTAAAGGTGCTTAGACATCTTTAATCCAGAAAATTCAGAGTAGAAACGTGCGAAAGCAAACCCCCTCACTAATATCGTCAGCCCGTGCTCATTGTTGTGTACAGAGTTTAACAAATTGAATACACCCGTGAAACGTAAACTGTTTTTGTAAAAAGGGCACGAGCTCTGTTATTGTTATTGTTAATTTTACGATTCACCGGGTGTGTTCAATTGTTAAAGTCTGCACACACCACTGAGCACGGACTGACAATACTGTGAGTGAGTTTTGCTTTTGAACATTTCTACTCGGAATTTTCTGGATTATAGTTTTAATATTTTTCATTCATACACAAAAAATTGCCACTTTTCTTAAGTATTAAGAATAAAATTAAGATTTGTGAAAGTGCAAGGATGTGTCAATCAAACGCGTTCAGAAGTTTAAAGTTTCGATAACTACGAGATGAAATAAGATTTTTATTATATTTTAGTATGAAATGCTATACCAACATATAAGTCATGAAATTATACAGAAAATTTGAGAAAATATTTACTTCAAATCTGTGTCCAAGCACCTTTAAAGGTTTTCTTGAAACCGATCATTGTTTTGTTACCTTCACCTTTTTTTCATTTTAGTCTTTTGAAAAGGATGTTTACTTTATTATACATTGAGTGTTTTGTACATAAACACACATTTAGTTTTGAATCAAACTGTGCATTTTTTCCATATTTCACAGATTTATTTCATGGCAATATTCTCTATGTGACGATCAAAGTGAAACTGTGATCCTGAAAGAAACAAACATTGGAGACATATTTAATGAGCATTATAATTAGACTTCTTTACTTTTATATTCAGTATATTTTAGAATGAAATAATTCTGATTTATATGTATTAAGGTGTCATGAAATATATTTACAAATGAAAATCAATTTTCAAATTTAATCAATGATGGCTTTCTTAAAAAGTCAATTCAATTGAGGCTTTCTGGAAAATTCTTTGTAGAATACAATTATATTTACGTACGTGTCAAACTGTGACAGTCGATTATATCATTAAAAAAAACAGATTGACTTATTTAGTTATAGCTATGTGCCAAATTTACAATGATGTCACAATTTTATGCTAGATATATAAAACACGTTAATTTAATAACAATTTATTTTCACAGTGTTATGTTACATAATATAAAATTTCTGAATTCTATAAGTGTTTATTCATTTATGCATTATGCACATATATAATAGTAAAATGTACATTTTGTATTTGTGGTTCTTTCATACCATTTTATAGAGAAGGCTGTTCAAGATGTACTTAAATCTGAAATAGAGCAAAAGATTTTGTAACTTTTAATGGAACAAATTTAAAAAAAAATAAATATTCTCTCAAATAAAAATTCAAAACATTATGCACTGTTAATGTTTACATTAATTAACAGATGTCTTTTTAAAAAAAATCTTTTTAATATCACAGATTGTGGAAATTATTTATTATACAATCATGTAGTATTTAGTTATAAAAGTGATATTAGTACTATAATAAACGATAACTTTTTGAGAAAAAAAAGAACTAAATATTCTTTAGGAGTTGAAAGTGTAAGACACAAAAAAATATTTCAAGTTATTATAGACTGCATGTTTAAAGTTTTGGTGTAATATGCATGTGCAAATAAAGCTTTTCATAGAAATATGTGATATCCGATGATAAGTATTTGAGTTGTATAAAGAAGAAAAAATATTGTGTGTGTTGCCCACTAGACATATAAAAGTAAATATATGTTCAACACACACACACACACACACACACACACACCCTTACACACAAATTTCATACTTTTACCAAAGAACAAACAAACAAAACAAAACAAAAACAAAAACACAAAAAAAAAAAAACAAAAACAAAAGGAAAACCATTTTTAAAAAACTAAAATCCAGTTTCCTTTTCTACATGTAACAGAGAACAAAATAATGGCCTAATAAAGATCTGTTATATGGACAATGTCATTTTAACACATGTAAATAATTCACACATAATTATAATTATAACTATGCATTTAAATTTTGAGCTCCATTTTATTCTTTCCAATACCCCCCTCCCCCTCCCGTCCTCCAATGTATCTACTAATGTGATTTAAAAATATGACATCATTTATTCTCTGATAAAAAAGAAACGCAACAAATATTTTCTTATCAGTCGGCTCTATTCAAACCAGTATGACATAATATAAACTGATGACAATATTAAAAGTGCAAACTGTAAACAAATGTAAACAGACCTACATATGTAAAGAAAATTCGACATGCGTAACTTACATGGTACATACAAGGATATAATCCTGTAGTTAAAATACGTTTTTCTCAGAGATCACTGCGTATTTGTAAGGAACAATAATGACATTAACTGTAATAACATATACCTAGCTAGTGTATACGTAGAAACAAACTATAGTACACCTACATATATCTCCTCAATTTAAAGCATGCAACAACAGCATTTTACAAACATGTCCTTAGATATCTAGACATTTTGTGCAACTGATAATCGAAAACAAATACTTTGGCGTTTAATGTACTTGCGCTTTTGGTAGCTGTTTCAAAGTAAGAGGATTACATGTAATCCTTACCGACACATCTCCTCCTTTGCACGTGTAAAAATGTTTACAAACTCGAGAGGTGCTGTTTTGACACTTTAGTGTACTATACCAGATAACAGAATAAGATACTTCATCCAATCTTTCAGTTTTCATGTAAATAAACATTTGTTTTTCAACTTTTTGTTATTTAAAAACCTACTATATAGCAAAATATAAAGTTTTACCTTTTTCTTCGAGTTGAACATTCCTCTCGATTTTCACGTCTCGCATGTTTTATCTAAATCTAGTGGTAAAAGCTGTTCGGACGTTTACGGAATTTGTTCATATTTTACGATGTGTAACTACGAAATGTTCCGATCTATGCTAATAAGGTTATATTGTAGGAGTGTCTTTTTCCTAATCATGAGGTGTTTTCAGACTGATTTCACCTTACAATGAAGTTCTTAAAGAGCGTTTTTTTTTTTCTTTTTTTTTCCTATTGGAAAATGTTTAAACAATATAGATAAACATACTTTTCATTCTTGAAGAAAGAAAAAGATATTCATCTTATTCATAAAGAGAAGGGGAAAATTAGATTGATTCTCACCTTCTTAAACGTTATTTCTTGATCCGATTTTATATCAGAACATAGGATTTTGACCACGCGTTTTCTTTCACTTAATTGCACTATTGCAGATTGTAAACCGTGATAGCGCAAAACAGATTCTTAGTTCAAAGATGTATTCTTTTCATTCAAGTCATATTCAGTAAGGAGATAAAAATTTTTACAATGTCAATTTTAATAAAATGTGAGAAGAAATGAAATCATTCCAAATACATAAAATAAGTTTTAGAAATTAACGAAGTAATTGCAATGCCGTTTCTTTCTTCTTGTATGAAAATTCTTTAACCAGAAAAAAGCTACCGGCGTCTTTTAATGTAACAAATGCAAATGTACGTACGTCCTCTGTGATTCATAATATAAATCTCAGTTAACCTTGGACTTCTGTAGGGCGTGACCGTCAGTCAAATGGTGATCTAGATTCTCATTGGTTAAGAATTAAAAACATCAGCAACTTTAGATTATGTATTGACAAACGATGAGATGACTTAATCTTTACTGTAAGAAAAGCTGTCATTGGTTCCTTGCTCCACTCGTTGACATTTGCCCGAATTTCTATCCCAAGTATATTTCACCCGTGAAAGCTGTATAAATTTCAGCTTGTCGTCCTATGCAATTTGAAAGTGGTGAGAGACCGGAAGTGGGGGGAGGGGGTATGTATATATGTCTATGCAGTGCATATAGGGCATATATGTGTGCCTAGATCTTTAAATAGGTATATTGAAATTCAGAAATAGATTTCTTTTTGTGTGATGTAAGTAATCAACATTAACCATTTTCAATTCAAAGCCACTTTAGTCTTTTCGATGACAATTAATATGACTCAACTTAAGGAAGCCGTTGGAAATCATCACCTATACGACGGAAACCCCTTTGAAAAGTCATAAAAAATTTAGCTTCGTAATAATTTACTGTAGAGATATTAAAATGTTATCTTCGAAGTATTTCATAGCGTGTCGGTAGATCCCCTCTGAGTAGATGCTGAATTAAGCGTTTTAGTTGGATTTGGGACATTTTAAGTACTCTCTCTCTCTCTGCTTGTCATTTCTAAGCTCCCCCTTTACTCTAAAAAGCATTGTTATGGACCTGACTTCTATGCAACCTACGTGTTGGAAAGTATCTACTGACCATCGAACTTGCTGTGCATTATCCTAATATGTCTCCAGCGTAAGTGCTCACATGTGAGGAACTGTTTATTGTCACCGAAAAAAAAAAAACTATTAAAAATTTTTAAAATGTCATTGAAATACTAACTCTAATTCATGCTTATGTTCTTATGTTTGCAAACTAGACAACACGCGGAAAGAAATGATCAACACTCTGTAATTTCGTGTTTTCTTTTCTCTACTGATATAAAATAATACAAAATAGTACAAAACTCTTTTCTGCTTGAACTTTCAATAAGGCGTGACAATCTCGGCGATACATAATTAGCGTCTCTCAAATGGTGACCTAGATTCTCATTGGTAAAGAAATTAATAACATCAGCAACTTTAGATTGTTGTTAACAAACAATGAGATGACATAAGCCACACCTCTTTACTGTAAGAAACGATGTAATTGGTTCTCGTTGATGTCTTTTATCCCATGTGCATTTCACCCGTGAATAAAAAGTTGTGTAAATTTCAGTATTGATGAGCTAATCTTGCAATCAATGAGAATCTAGGTCACTATTTGAGAGACGATAATTATGTATAGCCGATAATGCCGGGCCTTACTGAAAGTTCAAGCAGAAAAGATATTTGTACTGATTCGAACTGACATCATTCTACTTGTTGTCTATGTTATGAATATTAATGAGCTAGAAACCAATGAGAATCTAGGTCACCATTTGAGAGACACTAATTTCGTAGCGTCGAGAATGTCACGCCTTACTAAGGTCCAAGGATAACAGAGAATTGTACTTATTAAAGCATTATGTTCATGTACTTCTATTTCTGACGTCGACATCTTTTATATTGTACTTGTAAAAGCAAAAAAAAAAAAAAAAAAAAAAAAAAAAAAAAAGGAAATGCAGTAATATTTCAGTGTATTACCCTCATCTGGTAGTTTGATCTTTTTTATTCTTCCTATAAATTGATCTGAGGTTCCACTAGCTTGTACTGATGTAATCTTATTCCAGACAACACCAATGTCCTTCAATGCTAAAAAAAAATTGTGGGAAAAATTGAACTTGTAAAGGGAGAGTATCTATCAATGTAGAGATGAATCCCTAAGAATTCCAATTTTTAAGCATTATGTACTAGTATTACATATTTCAATTAAAAATTAAATATCTAAAACATACCATAACAGCCATGAAGAAAATAGCAAAAAGTTTTACTGCAGTTACAAATTTGTTGGCATTTCGTCCCATAGGACGGATATGGGCATTTTATCTCACATTTCAGGCCAGTATATCCAGCTTCACAGTCTAAAAATAGTGTTATTACGTAACATGGTGAATTTTAACTTTACCTTAAGCATTGCCCGAAAGGCATCAAATAGATGCAATTTACGGTCCATCTAAACCATTGATATACGAAATATTTACACATATAATATATTATTAATTTTCTGTTAGATCCTGAAAATTCTACCACGTGTACAAAGAGAAAAAAGAGGTTTCAAATTCTTTACTTTATCAGCTTTATCTTTTCGCCGACATTCCCTTTATTTCATGAATTTTCTGCAACTTCAAGTCATAAAACTGAAACCGATCAAAAAATTACTGTAAACGTATTACATTTGGCTGTGCATTCTTTTTAAAGGCTTTGGTGGAACGCAGTAACCGCTAAATCAAGTACAAAACTAAATGTCTTTCACAAATACGCATAAAAAAGAATATGAAGAAATGCACTAAATCAAAAATACGCTAACTTATTCAAAAATTCATGTCCGCCAAATATCGTATACGATAAATATAATACATTTACAGTATTCTGCATTAACGATACGAAAACTCCAAGGACTCACCAACACATTTACTGTTTTCCAATTTGTAGCCAGATAAACAAGGTCTTGATAATCTTTTTTTTTTAAATAAAAAAAAGTTTGTTTGTTCACTGAAATTGTACATTGTTAGCGAAATACATAAATTTATATATATGAATTCCTCACATGAAATACTATACTATAGTATACAAACCCAAATTCGGGAGACGCATTCTGTCCGTCTATTTGTAATTCTCCAGCTAATAATAAAATCAAGAATTCTACTAACTTCATTTCAAGAGGAATAAGTATACGAAATGTTGGTGAATATTTAATAGGAAGTAAATGTATAGATCTGAGAACAACTATATCAGAACCATGAATCAGAAACAGATACTACGTGTACGATACCAAAGTCCAACGAATCAGTCTTGTTATTTATTTCCGTATTTTGATCGTTCGGAATGAAATCAAGGATATTTATCTTCATTTGATAAGGAAAAGATAGAGACGACATTTTAAACTAAATTTTGAGGCGTTTTTCATGAACACTGCACATATTCTTTTATGAAACAAAAATACATTTACAAAATTATACTATCAATGCATCACTGCCAGACAGAAATGTATAATAAAATCTTGATATTGACCAATAATTTTCAATGAATAAGTGTACGTCTCATTTTTTTTTTTTTTTTTTTTTTTTTTTTTTTTTTTTTTGTGAGAGCAAAAGATGTTCAATAGCAAAGCCCGATGTAAAGAATTACTAGTTAAGAACTATAATTTAGTGATGTTTAGTTCTTACTTAACACATATTGACTCCCTTCATGTTAGAATCTGAAAGGAACAAGATGTGTTTGTGAAACACTGATGCCCCCGTATGGCAACTTATAGCGAAAGTTAAACTTTCTCAAATGCAAATCAAATATGTTGGTACCCAAAGTAAGTTCTTGTCCAGAAGAATATACATGTGCAATTAGAAAGCCCTAGCAGCAACCATTGAAAAGATATGGAAAAGGTTAAAAATTTTCAAAGGTAAATCAAACATCAAGGTCAAGGTCAAATGGTCAAAATTAATGGTTCCCAAGGAAAGGCCTTCTCATAAGAAATACACATGTGAAATATGAAAGCCCTAGCACCAACCGTTCAAAAGATATGGCAAAGTTTAAAATTTATCAAAAGTAGGTCAAATTCTAAGGTCAAGGTCAAAAGGTCAGTTGTTGGTATGTCAATTAAGGTCTTGTCACAAGGATTAAATATGTAAAGTATGAAACCCCTAGCACCAATCTTTCAAAAGTTATTGCCAAGGTTAAAGTTTTTCAAATGTAGGTCAAACTCCTAGGTCAAGGTCAAAGGGTCAAAGTTGTTGGTATCCAAAGGAAGGTCTTGTCACAAGGATTGCACATGTGAAGTATGAAAACCCTAGCGCCAACTGTTCAAAAGTTATGGCCAAGATTAAAGTTGGGTAAAATTTTGTAAAACTGGTCAAACTCCAAGGTCAAGGTCAAAAGGTCAAATATGATGGCATCCAAAGAAAGGTCTTGTCACAAGAAATACACATGTGAAAAATGAAAACCATAGCTCCAACCAATCAAAAGTTATGGGCAATGTTAGAGTTTTTTGCGGACAGACAAACAGACAGACGGACGGACAGGGCAAAAACTATATACCCCCGAATCTTCGATACGGGGGCATAAAAATAAATCTAGTTGATAACATCATTTTTGTGATATGTCACTTATTTCAATCAGCTAATAATTTAGTTTTATTAGCATATCATTTCTTTCACTTTAACAACAATGATTATTTCATGCAGATTTTATTGATAATCTTAAATACTTATAGTAGTGTACAATTTCATTTTTTCTTAAAAGTAGCAGAAAACGACTTTGTATATCAAGTTATCTAGTTGAATGCAATATGCATGTTTATTATACCTCATATAGATAATCACTAGTAAAAAGATTCTGATTGGCTGAGACTGTCACGTGACCGTCGTGTTTGCCCTGCAACAAAACGCCGTGTTTCACGATTGTGACGTCACAATGCAGCGACTGGGATAAATACTACTGAGTTGTTTTTATCGTTGATTGATTGTGTCGATTTAAACGTTTAAACAAATATCTATAATAGTGTTTTCAAGGGTGGGGTTTGAATGTTACTAGTGTGTAAATCACACTGACTTTGTCACGAAGGATTTGTGTTCTTATGAAGCGCGGCTAGTGGTGTAACTTACATCTGTTTCATATTGTTCTTAACATATGTTTACTTTATTTCTTGGATTTTTTTAATATTTCCTGCACTGTGCTTGATTCGGTATAATAAACAATTTATTGCATGAATGTTCGGGAGACATGCAGATTTCTTCGCCCATGAAAAATCATATTCCCCTCGGGCGTTGCCCTCGGGGAATATGATTTTTCATGGGCGAAGAAATCTTCATGTCTCCCTCACTATCATGCAATAAATGTATAATACATATGAGATAAAATCGAAAAAAATAAGTATTAGCTGCATTGACTGAAAGTGTTAAAAATGATACATGTAGTGACTAAACTCCTCACTAGCTCTTGTGTACTGATGCTACAAGGAATGCTTCTTTAATACAAGATGGTGTTGATTTTTATGCCCCCGTATCGAAGATTCGGGGGTATATAGTTTTTGCCCTGTCCGTCCGTCTGTCTGTCTGATTGTCTGCAAAAACTTTAACATTGCCCATAACTTTTGATTGGTTGGAGCTATGGCTTTCATATTTCACATGTGTATTTCTTGTGACAAGACCTTTCTTTGGGTACTACCATAATTGACCTTTTGACCTTGACCTTGGAGTTTGACCCAGTTTTGCAAAATGTTACCCAACTTTAACCATATCCATAACTTTTGAACAATTGGTGATAGGGCTTTCATACTTCACATGTGTAATCCTTGTGACAAGACCTTCCTTTGGATACAAACAACTTAAACCCTTTCAACTTGACCTTGGAGTTTTATCTACTTTTGAAAAAAAACTTTAACATTGGCAATAACTTTTGAACGTTTGGTGATAGGGCTTTCATACTTCACATATGTTATCCATGTGACAAGACCTTTCTTTGGATACCAACAACTTTGACCCTTGGACCTTGACCTTGGAGTTTGACCTACTTTTGGAAAACCTTAACCTTGGCCATAACTTGTGAACGGTTGATGATAAGGCTTTCATACTTCACATATATAATCCTTGTGATAAGACCTTCCTCGGGATACCAACAATTGTTATCCATTGACCTTGACCTTGGAGTTTGACCTTCTTTTGAAAAAAACTTAAACCTTGGTCATAACTTCTGAACGACTGTTGCTTCAGCTTTCATATTTCACCAGTATATTTCTTGTGAGAAGGCCTTTCCTTAGGCACCCTTAATTTTGACCATTTGACCTTAACCTGGATGTTTGACTTTTTTTCCATATCTGGTCAATGGTTGCTGCTAGGGCTCTCATATTTCACAGGTATATTCCTTGACACAAGACCTTAATTTGGGTACAAACTATCTGATTTGCATTTGAGAAAATTTAACCTTTGCTATAAGTTGCCATACGGGGGCATCAGTGTTTCACAAACACATCTTGTGTTTCCAACGTTGGCCCAATGTAATACGAGTTTTCTCCTGATGTTGGCCCAACGTTGGATCAACGTTGGTCCCGTGTGTGTGATATTGGGCCATTGTTGGCCCAATGTTGGGACAACATTATAAACATGCCAGTTTTGTGTGCATTTTCAGATATTGGCCCAACGTTGAATCAACATTGGCCCAATGTGTGTTATATTGCACCAACGTTGGCCCAATGTCATAAACAGGTTGGCTTAATGTTGGCTGTATTTCCCCCTGATATTGGCCAAACATTGTATTAACTTTGGATCAATGTGTGTATACATTGGTCCAATGTTGCCAAACATCATAAACACATTTTGCTTTTTTTCCCATTTATACTATACAGAAGTGTATTCAAATTTTTAAAAATGATTTCAATTTGTTGATAAACTAATCGCATAATCCTCCTTCATTACAAAATCAAATAAAGTTACAGGTTTGTCCACTGTTACGTCTCAATAGAGATATCTATTTTTTTCTAAATCTGCTTGAAAAATAGTTGTGAAATAAACTATACTGCACCAGAGACAACAGCTTATTAAAGCTCTGCAAAATATCAAAACAAAATTTAAAAAAAAATAATCAATTGATAAATTTAATGCATGTCTATAATCAGTTTTATGAAAATATAAATTCAAAAAGTTAATAAATTCAAATGTAGACAAGTCTACTTAAATCTGTTCATTTAATGTATATGATAATGCACTTTAAATTTTCCACTGTTAATTGATAATCATTCACTGTCCTCAGTTATATTCATGGAGCTTTGGTTTCTTTCCTTTTCTTTCTTCTTTTCCTCTCTTTCTTTTCTCCCTCCTTCACGGTCACACGCATATCGAAACCACTCTTTTATACAATTGTTAATCTCACTGTGTGTTGAATCCGCACATAAGCGGTTGGCTCGCACAGCTCCTTTCAAAAACGATATCCTGAATTAATCTCAAGTTAAAAAAAGATACTGAAATCTTAAAGGAAAGGTGTAATCATCAGGTTTTATTTGTGCTGGTAGTATATTTTATTGGTCATATCTTATTTTTTGTAAATTTAAACATTCATTTTCTTAACTTACTTTTTAAAACATCCTTGATTTTCAACTTTGAGAAGGCCAGCTCTCCTCCTTTGCCCATCCAGTTAATTTCCCTTGCCACCTTGTTGGCAAACATGAAGGCAAGCAATCTTCTGACTTTTTTTTATGTTCTATCCACCAATGGGCATGAGAAATTTAACCTAAAGAAAATCATTCTTGTATTTCATTGATAAAACAAATTATATCACTCATAACAAATTGAGATTAAAATTATTTGAAACAGTATATGGAATTACAAAATCTTAAGTCTACCAGATTGAACATAATTTGTGATATAACTAGAGTTGTCAATCCTTTGAGTATGACTTTTTAAGATATATTTACCATGTTTCTTGTCACTTCCTCATCTTTGAGTTTATCCTCGCACTTCCAAATATCTTCCTGAGATTGGATAGGAAACAGTTTTCCTATTTCTCCATCCGTCTCCATTAAGTCTTCCGTCACATTGTTGACTGTGTCAACTTTTCTAAGTAAAGCATTTAAAAGCTTTGTGTTGTGGTTTACTTGGACTTTTACCTCTTCCATTAACATCAAGACTTTCCTCTCGAAACCTGCATATTCAATAAATTGTATATTATACAGTCATGCAGAATTATTCAAATGAATAACTAAATTCTTTTTTCTAGTCTTAAATTCCTCAATTAAGGAGAGACTTTAATTTATTGCTTTTTCATGTATCATTTGTACATTTGACTTAAATAGCAAAATAACATGTAATAAATTTAAATTCATTATAGAATTTTAATTTTAATTTTGTTTAGAAAATCGCATGAACCAATAGAATTTTGTCATATACTTCATACTTACTTCCTACAGTGGTTCTTTCTGCAGTTCTGTCAAATAGAGTTGGTAGAGCAGTTGCTACGTGGCTAGTTCTAGATGGTGTTTGGGGGGGAAGTGAGGGTTGAAGAAACCAGCCTGTGTGGTGTAGATTTTCTTGGGGTCTTTCGATGTTGAGTAATGACTTCATCATCAAACAGTGTAGGCGATGATGTAGGCGTAAATAGGGGAACAGGGGGGCTTATGATTGGAGCAGGAGGTGGACTTTTTGCAGGTCTTTTGTGTAGCAGTGTTTTTCGTGGAGATCTTCTTGGTTTTGCAGCTTCATCATCATGTCCATCTGATTCAGAGTCTGTTTCGTAGCGTGGATTAGGTCTTTTAAATTTTAAAATAAATATCAGCAAATGCAAGTGCAAATTTTATGATCATTTTCAGTCAAGCCTATACATACATACATGCATATAAATGTGTATTCTTCAGATCAAAAACAGAGGTAAGATACTAATAGTAACACTTACCTTTTCTTTCGCCTGCTGATATATTCATCCTCGGTTTCTGTCTGGAGATCTGAGGTCAATTCTGCAAGAGCAAGTTTTTTTCTGGATTGGTTGTAGTCACCTTGAAATAAAAAAAAATGAATCAAAAATTACATTGCTGGAAATTATATTAGAAGTACATGTGCTTTATGACATTTTTTACATAAAATTTTTATTCATCGAAAAATTTTTCTAAAGTCAATTTAATCAAAGTGATTATAATTTATTACCTGTGTACATGACTCTTATGGAAAGCGCCCTGAATTCATTTGATGGGGCCACAACATTTTTAACAACGAGATTCAGCTTCTGGCCTTTAAACCTACTGGGCCAAAGACATTTCTTTCCTTCTTCTATCAACCAGTTGCTCGGAACTACTTCCACAGCATTATCCTCCAGAAATTCAACCACTACATATACAGTTTTCGACCTTCAATAATTTGATAATAAAATTTTAGAATGAAAAAATATATCCTCAGGCTTGTAAATCACATTCTAATATGGCTGCATATGAGAGATTTTCTTAAACCTAACATGCATAATATGCATGTAAACACTGTACATGAATGTATATGCATCAGAGTTACATGTATATCTAGATTATACATGTATGTCTATGATTTACACTAATAGCAAGTACACAAAGACACAAGTATCAAATGTGCTAATGTACTCTTATAAATGACAAAACTGTTTACCAGGCTAATATTTTAACACCTTTACCACACAGAATCGGTAAACGGTAATGCAATTTGCTTGTCTCTATATGGAAGAAGGACACATTTAGCTTCTACGGCTGATAATTTAGCTGACGTTACATCATTTCGCAGTACAGTTAAGGTGCCAAATGGAAATATCAGCAAATTTTTTTAGATAGAAAATACATTCTTTACAAGGATGGGCGATTCTTTTTAGGACTTAACTATTATCGGACAAATGCAATGTGGTTGAAAACTACATGTTGAGGATGATTAGATTTCTTATTTAGATTTGTCACGTGATGTGGCAGTCACGTGATTTTAGCAAATATACCTGAAGTATTGAGGTCATCTATAAATTCCAATATTGCAAGGGCATAACCAAGTTAAAAATCTAAGTGTAATATATAATTATTTTCAACACTCTTTGTAGTTTGTGAAAAGTGCTGCGAACCTATTTAGATTCTACTATCTTATTGCAAAAATTACATTTGTTAGACCGTATGTTGAATATTTTACTGGTCAACTACATTAAATATAGATATAATTAATTCATTTGCAAGATTTCAACAGGTTCGCAGCACTTTTCAAATATCTTCATACTTCTTGAGTTTATGTATAAAAGCTTGTCATAATTCATTGAGGGTATACCCTTGCAATATATCGATTTATTACGACCCTTCTATTACCCTAAAATGAATCTGCATACAAATATACGGCAGTATCGCTTGTCTAGGGAATGTACGGGAAGTATAAGAATAAAATCATAAAATAGACATCGCACCCAAGTTAATGGCCTCTTATATATCTGAAAATAATATTTTATTTAATTACAAAATACATTTTTCATTGTATAAAATATAACTTGATCCACCTCTCACTGCATACAAAATGCGTCAACTTTTACGATATGACGTCATATTGACAAGTGCATTGCGATCAGTGAATTGTTTATATATTGCTGTGTGGGGTTTAACCAACGACAAAAATGCATGCAATAATTAGTATTTATGTAGTTTAAAGCTATCCAACATTTTAAAATAGCAAATCATTTCATTTTGTGGTAATTTGAAGAACTTATATTTTTGTGTGACGTCATAGTAAGCATTTCCCGTACAAATTAGGCCCCGCCTCCTTACTGCAGCCTTAACTGTACTGCGTTTGTAAATCACCTACAACAACTATTCCCAATAAGCTTGATTGCAGGGGTGATGTGAAGAAATTTCCAAAATTTTGAAAGGGTTTGTACACAATGTACACCTCATCATCATCTAGAATAATGTTTTTCACTAGACAAATGGCACCACCAATCCTTACACAACTATCTTTTTTGTTCAGTTTTAACACAAAGTTCTCTGTTTTAACCACGTGATATTGAGTGCCTGCTAGGAGATTATCTGGTACTGGGCCACGACTGTGTTGCTTCTTTAAAATAGGATATACAGATCCAACTTTCTCCATGTTATTTTGCTCAGACAGCCTGCGAATAACCTGTGAAAGAGGAAAACATGGTTTCCGCACCATACGCTTTAATTTACAGAGAAAGTTTTCAAAGGGAAAAGAAGAAATATTGTCAAGGCTACCAAACTTTTCAGCATCCTCAGATAGGTGAGTAAGTCCATGAACATTGTAGACTGCATTTTCTTTTCCATAAATTTGACAAAAGTGATTGACAAAACCGACTAAAACATCATGGGCATATTGATTGTACATGCTACTTAATGTGTTATTAAGAAGAATGTGAATCCCAACAAACAGAAGCAAAAAGTTCTCATAGATATTAGGATGAACTACATCTAGGATCACCAGTGGTCCTGTATAGAGCAAGAATTCCCTAAATTCTGTGGCCTTCCATCTGTCTATCTCAGATAATGACCTAGGTCGTCTGGCAAAATCTGAAGGGACACAATTCTTCAATAACAACAAATTGCTTGAAATTTGTTGAACACTATGCGCATCTAAGTGACATTTAAGGGGACCTTTAACCCAAAGAAGTAAGAGACGTTTCATAACTCCTAAGCACACAAGAAGCATGTAGTCAATGGGTATTTGTGAAACCATTCCTATATTGACACAAGATAATGGTGAAACAGCCTTATGATGATCTTCATCTGCCATACTTACAAAGCTTGCATCAGTTCGGAGGGGGACATTTGTTTCTGGAAATGTCATTTTCCCTTTCCATTCTCCTTCTTGTGTACATTTATCACAGCCAATATATCCAGAAAATGATTTCACACACTTTACAAAAGCACGAGCTGGAGCATCACAAATAACAGAGTGTATGTCAATATAAACAACCTTTTCACCAATGTTCAAACCATTCATATTAAATTCCCTGTATTCATTAAGAAATTCTCCTAAAAACTCATCCAAGTTATTTGGTTTGCTTGTACCAGAGAAAATACCAATAATGAAAGGTTTCTTGTGTTCGGTGTTGACAAATCTACCTAATATAGGCCAAAACTGGTGCTGTGTACTCTTAAAAAGAGGAAGACCATCAATATTGATCTGGAGATGCAAGCGAAATCCATCACTGAGTGACTCAATACTGGTGCTCAATTGATCAAGAACATATCTTGAAATGTCAAAGTAGTAATACTGTCCACCACATTTGTTCTCTGTGTCATACTGAGTTTCTGTGCGCAATAGCGTTCTAGGATCTTTAGGGAGATCTGGGTGTGATACTCTCAGTATGTTCTAAAGATCAATGAGAGTTAGGATTGTAATACTATGCAATACTGCCCATTCTTTAATCCTATCACGTAAACTAATTGTCTCCCCCTCAGATTCTGATGTATCCGAAGCATTAAAAAGATAATGTATATCGTAATCATTTGAAACACGCTCACAATCTTCTTCTGAACTAACTTCACCATGAGAGACATTTACGTTGGAAACATTTTGGTCAGTTGTTAAAGCATTCATGTCAGACTCTGGTTCTACAATTTCCCTAGTTTGTTTGTAGTGCTCATTAGAATCTAAAGTGTTTTCTTGCAATCTACTACATGCTTAGAAACATTAGAATGGACTTTATGCCTTCTTGTCCAGTTCGAAGAGTATTCCGCCATGCCTCTCGTTTATGTGATTTACAAGCTAAGTTTACGTCTTTTAATCAGCCAAAAAGAAAATTAGTTTATGCTAGGCTATGATTATATGCAGTGGTGTATGGTCTCATAGAGTCTTTAGCTTTCATACATACCTACAATAAGTAAAATCGATCTTACCATGCGTACAGTTTACTTTATAATTTTTTTCCGTTTCAGCCATGCTGAAGTCATGTGACCAATAGTCACATGACTTCAACATGAGCATCTCTCATTAGAGGGCGCAGCAACGCAAGCTTAATCATCGAAGTTAAGTTTTTTTAAAGTATACAAAATACGAGTTTCGATATATATTTCACCAGACTTTGTGTTATTGCAAGGAAGAGTGCCTAGTATAATAATGATAATGCAAGCAAACTAAACAATAGCAAATTCTAATTAAGAAACTCATGTACCGACGTTTTGCAAAGCGCGATCGGGCTTAATTAACTGATTCACTTTAACTGTTAAAAATAAAATATATGAAAGAATAAATACACTATTAAATATATTCAATCACAAATGCCCTTCAATTAAAAGACAAAAAAGGAAGTGAGACAAATCGAGCTCTACAACAACCACACGCTGAGAATAAATTCTAAGAAAACTTGTAGAAAACACCAGTTCGCGTTTAAGATTTTAATTTATAAATTACACGATAAACACTGATAAAGGACATGCAAAAGGTTTATAATTTAATGCAAATTATTAATAAAAAGAAACAAAACCAAGACTGCACAGTAAGATCTCCTGAATTAATCAATGATTCTGCTTTTAAATCTGAAATAACTGCATATGCATGAGTGGTACTTACATTTCTGCACATGTACGTATGACTGGACGTACTTCTGTAAAACTGAATTCACAATTAATAAAACTGATTCCTCAGAAAAAACTTTCCTTTTTCAGCTGCTTTGTTTCACGTTCTTCTCTACTAAAATTCCGAGATAAGAATGCTGGACGCGTAAAATAGATGCAGGATTGACCATCCCGACGTATCAGATATCCCTATAACCATAGAAACTGGCCAGTCTCACGCTGTGGAAAAACCTGTCCTAATTGCTTGGTCAGTAAATGTGCTCTTATCTGAGAATCTGCTTCCTAAATCCAACACTTTAGAACAATTATGTAATCTTAAGCATTTACAAGCGTTATAGCTTAATTTATATTTCTTTAATTTTACTCTTTTGATATATGCCAGTTTTATTTTTATTTCTGCATAAATGAAAATTGAATAGAATTTGAATTTTTAATGTTTTCTATAAAAAAAAAAAAAAAAAAAAAAAAAAAAAAAAAAAAAAAAAAAAACCATACCAATTATACTTTTTACAAAATTACATAAATATATAAAATCAATTTTACACTCTAACCCCCGGATATCTCGAAGTTCATCAACGGTCCCGTCAACTTCGAGATAACGAAGTTTAACTGTAATTTTAATTTTATAAATTAAGCATCCTCTTCTTCAAAACATGCTGTCCATGTATTAATTTTTGTGCGTACGTTTTTCATCAATATATAGATCGATTTACAATCCTTCTTTTGTAGCCATATATTTTTTGTTTTGTGTTTTCCATGACATTTGTGACATCAACCCAACCTTTGGGTCATTAATTAAACACAATTTTATCAAGGTGGTCCGATGTTGGGCCCACATTATATTTCTGACCAATTTTGGCATTAGGGAATGAATGGGATATGTTGGGCCAACATCGTGCTGCCAACAAACTCCGAGGCCCAATGTTGGCCATGTGTTATATAACCTCGGTATCAGAGCTATGAAAGTGACACAGTATATTGACATTGGCCCGATGTTGGGCCAACATTGGGTTGACAACAAACGTCAGTAATAAATTGGTTGCATTTTTACAATATTGGCCCAATGTTGGGCCAATGTTGTATTCCCAACCGACCTTGGTAGCATACTAGGAAAGTGATATGTTGACATGGGCCCGACGTTGGGCCAACATTGTGTTGACAACTAATTCTGGTATTTAATGAGTCACAATTTTACAACGTTGGCCCAATCTTGGTACCAGAGTATGAATGTGACATGTTGACATTGGTCCAATGTTGGGCCAATGTTGTTTAGCCAACGCCAACCATCTGCCAACGGTCCAACCATTTGCCAACGTTGTGGCAACGTAGTCATGCTATCTGGGGAAAGACTGGTTTTAAATTTAATTCTCTTACCACAGTTTCATAATTAAGTATACTTTAATTCTTTGAATTATTTTAGATTCTCTGCAACATAAAACAGAATGCATATGAAATGAAATCGATCGGAACCAATTATAGCATTGACAGTAAGAAAGCTATGTAAACTCACCAACACATTTATTGTTTTCCAGTTTGTAGCCAGCTAAACAATTTCTCCATAATCTTTGGAAAGATAAGAAAACGTTCGTTTACATAAGAAATAAAATACAAACAGTTAAAAATTTCCGCCAGAAAATATACTAACCCAAATTTTGGAGATGTATTTTGCCCGGCTACTTGAAATTCTCTAGGAAAGAATAAAAGCAACAATTCTATAATCCTCATTTTCGCTCACTGCTTTTGATTGAAGCTGTTAAAGCTAATTATTTAAATATATCGTTAGATAATTCACAGGAAGTGAATACTGTGAACGACAAAGTTCAAACCGTTTAATTCAAAAATACTACCACAACACTTTAAAGTCCAACAAACGAGGTCAGGCATATATTTCCGTATTTAATGACGGTATGGATAATGGTCATGTTTTATAATGTACATGTATAGAATGCAAAGAGGTGAAGAGTTTTATGCGGTACTTATTGTGTCCTTAATAATGTTGAATAAAACACCAATGAAAGGAACAAAAAACGTTTTCTTTTTATACATCAGCATCAGACAAAAATGTATCTCGCATCTTCGACCAATCTTTTTCCATGAGTAAGTGAATGCTATAGGTTTATTTCAGTCGAAAGAAGTTTTTTAAGTGTAAATCCTATGTAAATGTTATTATCATCAATTCACAGTCATCTAATCAAACACACTTTTCTAAAAGTATACAGCTATTTCCCGTAATTCACTCTACCCAGAAAGTCGGAAATCTTGGACCTCATCCCGTATAAAGATAAAAGTCAAAATATAGAATTTGGTTGTTATCTAGCTCTCGTCTTATGGATGAAAAATATGGAGATAACGAACAGTATTCAAGCCCAAAAGTCCATTAAACAATACAAATCAGTAGCAGAGCTTACACGGACCTCTAAAACATCAGAGGTGGTATTTGGTGCCATGGAGGAGTGAGCATCCCCTGCCGGCCGGTCACACCCGCCGTGTGCTCCTTGTCATGATCGGGAAAAAACGGGAGAATCCATTGACAGTTCAGGGTGTCAATAATGCCCTAACAATTAGTATATAAAACGTAAGTTAGCGTTTGACTTAATGATAGTTATGTTCTTGCTGACAAGGTCATCGTATCAACCATAGAACTTACACATGATGACTTTAAACGAGACTGTTGATATTCTTATTTCATCCCTTTTGTATCGTGTATCCCTTATTACAGTAATAAATCTAATCATCGAGCTAGCTATAAGGATTGAATGTCTTGCACACACAAATTCCTTGGAGGTTTACTGATCAATCCAAGACATTCCTTACCAAATTAAAGATGAAATCGAAACCTGAAATCTCGATGTTTTCAAGCTCTTTGTACCATGTAAAAGAATTGTTCAAAAAGTAATGCAACATGCGGTTAATTGAAATAAATAATAAAGCAGTTAAATACATTGATTCGCACTAGAAAAGTTCAATTGCAGACATCTTTATCATCGAAAACCGCATGATTTCCCTATGTCTTCGCAAAGAAATTTACTTTCAAAGTCAGCATTTTCACTTCACTTAGCTTAAAACTGTTTTAAAGATACAAAAAATGAACAGGAGAGCTTATGTGAAAACTGCGTTTCATGACAAAAAAAAAACGTTGAAGAATCCAAAAGAAGATAGTGTTTTGATATCTGGAAAGACTAGTCTTTTATAACATTGTTATACGGTGTTCATGTGGAATTTAATTAGTGAAAAGGGGTTTTAAAAGATCGCACCCGAGATCTGTAAGGACACCACAAAATATCGATGTTGTGAGCAACATGATAGATTTACAGTGAGAGACGTTGATAAGACATTGAACATTTCATCATCACAACTGTTGATTGAGTTGTTCTGACAAAGGAAATGAATCTAAAAAATTATTTCTCTTAAATAAATGCATTATTTCTTTACAAATGCCTACAGAAAATACGTGTTAAATGTGCCAAGGGTTTATTCAAAAAATGAATTTTTATAAAGTAGGTATGGTTGCACTGTTTATAACTCAAATGGAAGGTCAAATAATAAAATGTGGCATCAGAGAGGAAGCTGTCGTCTTATTATTGCAAAGAGAAGCCATGGCTCAGAAGAAGTCAAGTAATGCGTGTACGCAGTACAGTTAAGGTGCCAAATGGAAATATCGGCGATTTTTTTAGATAGAAAATACATTCTTTACAAGGATAGGTTTTTCTTTTTAGGACTTTACTATTATCGGACATATGCAATGTTTTTGAAAACTACATGTTGAGGACGATTAAATTTCTTATTAAGACTTGTCACGTGATGTGGCAGTCACGTGATTTAAGCAAATATACCTGAAGTATTGAGGTCATCTATAAATTCTAATATTGCAAGGGCATAACCAAATTAAAAATCTAAGTTTTAACATATAATTATTTTCAACACTCTTTGTAGTTTGTGAAAAGTGCTGCGAACCTATATAGATTCAACTATCTAATTGCTAAAATTACATTTGTTAGACCGTATGTTGAATATCTTGCTGGTCAACTACATTAAATATAGATATAATTAATTCATTTGCAAGATTTCAACAGGTTTGCAGCACTTTTCAAATATCTTCATACTTCTTGAGTTTATGTGTAAAAGCTTGTCATAATTCATTGAGGGTATGCCCTTGCAATATATCGATTTATTACGACCCTTCTATTACCCTTCAATGAATCTGCAAATATACGACAGTATCGCTTGTCTAGGGAATGTACGGGAAGTATATGAATAAAATCATAAAATAGGCCTCTAATATATCAACAATTTATATTTTATCTAATTACAAAATACTGACACAATTTTGGCCTGGCTGGCTTTATGATTCACAAGTCTTGTTAACCCAATTTATTTTGAAAATTAACTGGTCTGTCCAAAACCTCACGCCAAACCAAAAATAAAAGTCAAAAACTGGTAATCTTTATAACATCCTGTCTTTTGTAATAAGTATTGAACTAGCTATATATTTTGCATGGGGATCCTTTGTATCTTTTGTAGGTGAGGTTTTTGTTTGGCTTCTTCGTATATGTTTAAAATTGAGTCAAATTCATTTCTGGAAGAGAAACATCTATGTTGACAAGGTAATTTGAATAAGGAATACATTAAAGAATAGGGTTCGATATTTGAAAAAAAAAATAATGAATTGCGAATAAGTTTCTTTCTTTTGATTATCTTTTATTACGCCAACAACCCGTCGTATAACTTTGTTGTAACAAGCAATGTTAAATATAAACGATGAAAGTTAATTGAAATAAAGGTCTTCCGTCTTTTCCACTGTTATTTTTTCTTTACTTGCCGATTTTGTGCAATTTCCCAAAAACGCCTTGAATGAATTTCATGACGCTTTCGGCAATGATGGCAAATTACGTGAACTTACACCATTATTTGTTATTTTCATGAAGTGACTTCTGGCTCTGAGTTACGGTCAAATTCCTGTTTTTAACTGAAATTTATCAGAAACAGTTGAAAGTTTAGACTTAAAACTTTCAAGAGTGATAGACTGTTTGAAGATGTGCTACACCTGTTTTATATTTCTTTTTAGTCTCGATCTCGCCTCCGTTGTCCGCCGAAAAGTTTTAAAATATGTATTCTTTTTTTTATTTTTAAATATCTGACAGAGCCTAAAGAGTGTTTCAAACCATTCCATTTCCACCAGAAGTTGGTTCTCCAAAACCGGAAGTTGTTCAAAAAAATAATAATTTTATTGGTGTTTCCCTCGCGCTTTACGTGGAATCTTTAGTCGTTTTGGGCTCTTAAATTATGTAACCTTTAGAGCACGCAAAAGAGCTGGACGTTGTTGAAGATTAATAAATATGATCTCTTATATGTTTCAAAATATACTTTGAAGACTTTGTCTGCCTATTCCTCTCATCTGCATTTGGATATTCGTTCTTAACCAGTGAAGCTATCCCAGTGAAGAACTTATTTTATCTCATCAGAAATCGGATGGAAAACCTACTCGTTGCTCGCAGTGAGATCTCATCTTCTTTTTATTATTTTTATAGAGTACCATCTGCACATAATATCGCCGTCTAAAAAATCATACATGAAAAATACTAGTATCCACTGGTGACATTAAGTTCCTACTCAAACTGCACATATTGTCGCCCCACAGATAGGGTTTCTCAAGATTTTTTTGTATACTTTTGTAAATGCAATTGTACTGTTACAGTAGATCACACAGGCGCGTCTCGTGTTGTTGTCTCAAACATGCTGTCGCCGTTGGCAAGGTGTACCTACCTTCACTGCATACATTGTTGTCCATTGGTATACATTGTCTCAGGCTGAAAAATTATGCATACACATATTGTCGGTCCATATTAAGAATTTTTGTTTGTCTGTTTTGACCTATACTCTGCACACTTACTTTAGCGCAGTGACAAGCAGGGCCACTAACGTGTCGCTTCTACGCAAATACACTGGTGCAAGGATGAATCAGGGAAGATCACACACTTGAATAATGCTAAGTAACAAGCCACTTTGACTTCAAGCATGTTGCTAGACATGCAAATTCTGCAGTTTTCTTTCACACTGGTGTTTACCATTCCGCAAAACAATATAAAGTAGAGATACTAATTTCACTAGAATGGCCCAGTCGAATACCCGGGGGGTTTAGTTGAGTGATAGTTGGTTAAATGTTAAAATAATTTTTTCATGTAAGCTTAAATTTGTCCTTTTAAGAATGCTTTTGCACTCAATATTTGAATGGGGCTACCGCAACATAAAATGTTTTTCTCAATACAAGTGCCAGTATATTCTTGGTACAAACACCTTTACTGTATGAATCTAAAATATTTATTCTACTCAGTACATTTTATCTTTGCACACTTTATCATAAAACAGTTTTGTTCATAATTTTTTCTCCTGACAACAAAAAAAAAAAAAAGAAAAAGAAAATAAAAAATAAAAAAATAAAGTTACCATGTTGACGCTATAACAAAAAATTATCATACATATAAGTCGTCATTCAAGACCAGCTAAACCTTCTAATTTCAGCAATGTCTTTCTGCTTAGACCTTTCTCGGCATCTACAGTAAATCAAATTTTATTCGCGTGCAAGAAATATCCGCGATTTTCGCGACCTACTTTAATTCGCGAATAATAATCGCCATGAACCATTTATTTTGCTTTGTATTTGTAGGGAATGTTTCCTCAGTCGCAAAAATTAATCGTCGCAGATTGATTTCAATCTGACGAATCGCGAATAAAAGTTGACGCAAATAATAATTGGTTTACAGTATCTGCAGACATCTTGACATTTTCTCATCAGTATGCCTCTTCTTCACTAATACTGAAGGAACCTATATCTCTGAAGATATTTGTGATTACCTGTTGCATTCATTGACTTTCATTACCTTTGTGCAGTGCCCCTTCTATCATTACAAGCTTCTGCTCGAAATACATTGCAGTCTTCCTACTTCGGAGGGCGTCTATGTACTTTCTTTTCAATTCTAACAATGCACTAACACGGCACATAATTCTCAGTAAGTTCTTTCGTGATGAAAGCTTATTAATTTACTTTGATAGAGACTTCTTTCGCCTCGAAACAATTCTAACAATCTTATCTCTATATTTCTTCAGTGCTCTGCACTTCTTTCGCAAATGCCTTGACCTGCGACAGAAATAACATCTTTCCTTCGTTTCACAAATTTGCTCAATCGAACGATTTCTAAAACGGAGTTAGTGATTGACAAACAAGTTGATGAAACAAAAATATCAACAGTCCCCTTAAAATTCATCATTTCGTAAGTTCTATGGTCGATACAATGACCTTGTCGGCAGTACAATCTATCATTAGTCAAATGATGACTGACGTTTCATACTCACTGTTTTGTTTGTTTGTATGTTGTTTAACGTCCCTCTCGAGAATTCATACTCATTTTTAAGCCCTGAATTGTCTGCAGATTTTTCCGTTTTTCCCAATCATGACAAGGAACACACGGCAGATATGACTGATCGACAGAGGATGCTTAATTACTCCTCCATGACACCTTATCCCATTTCTCATGTTTTTTGAGGCCTGTGTTTGCATTGCTCCTGATTTGAATTGTTAAAATGGACTTTGAGCATGATAACTGTTTGTTATCTTTATATTTCATTTAATTAGATTGATTAGATTGCACTTTGCATTGGTTAATTTAAAGTTTATACTATGTTATCTGCCTTCCAGTGCAAATTATCTACCTTTAAAGCCCCGTTCACATGCACTGATTTACTCACTGTGTGTAAATTTTGCAAGCATCAAAATCTGCACCCCGGTGTGAATTTTAGCATGTGATCACAATGCAAAAGTAAATATACATGTACATATGTGCAAATATACACCCAGATGTAAATTTTCATCTACTCAGACCAGGTGCAAATATACTTTTGCATATGTGTAAATGTACTCGTAGTGTATTTTTCGGCATGTGAACGCACAGCAAGTTTTACAGCCAATGCAATGTAATAAGAACTTGCTTTTGGACCTTTAGTGGCTGGGGAACACATTTTTCCATGGGAGCTGAGTAATTGTCCTGATCATAATAATTACAAAGCATTTCGAATGCGTGTCTTCCCATTCGAAAGTCCTCAATCCATAAAAGGTCGTCAAACCGTTGTAACCCAATTCTCTCGTACCAGTCTGTTGACCTTTCCCTAGCCCATAATTGATCCCTCAAACTACCTAGCCCAGCACAATAACCTTAAGCTACACAGTAGCGGAATATCCTCCTTCTTCTGAACCAAAAATAATTTCCCATCTTTTTTGTTAAACTTCATTGCCATTTGACCTAATTGTTCAGTTCCATGTGAACGCTTAGCAAATATACTTTTACACCCGGGTGCAGATTTTGCATGCATACAAACTTTGCACCCGAAAGTAAATCAGCGCATGTTAACGGGGCTTAAGTGTAATAAATCTATCACATTGAGATTAAACTAAAAAGTGCATTGTGATAGATAAACCTGTTGCGTCGTATTTACTTGCATACAGTGGTAAAGTATAACATTCTTATAATATTCTTTTTTTGAAATTTTAAAGAACTATAACTTCTGTGTTATGTTTTAGTTAGCTTTTCTCTAATTAATAAGGTTACACATCCTTATAAGTAGCAGTGCTGCGTAATCGGTACCCACTGATGGGGTACATCTTCTTGCACGTAATTCCAAGGTCCAGAATGGTTTTGCATTTTTTTCTTATTTTTCTTGTTTTTATATTTAGCAGATTAGTCGAAAAAACTTATCTCCAACCTTTTCCACTGTGTCCCCTACCCCCTTCCCGTATTAAAACTTTTTAAAGATAAAAATAAAGCTAAGGTATAGTCAACTTTCTTTAAATACATGTATTAATTTAACTAGTGATTACTTTTTCTTTACTTCATTCATTTGCCTGCAAAGAAAAAAACAAGAATAGTTAAACTTTAGTAAGAATGGTAATTATTATAAGATGTGGTAGTCAAATAAAAAATCCTCTACAACACTCAAATCTGAAATGAATAATTTCATTGAAATAATGCGATACACCAATCATTTTGATAACTTTTTTTAAATGAATATCTTTATCGGTGTTAAGCTTTGCTCTAGATTTTTGAAAATTTTATCAAAGGTAATTGTTTTCGGGTCGGATTAAAATCAACAACTAAATGTACCTCTTTTTGATGTGAACATTTATAGTCAATAATTGACACTCTAGAGTGCACTTATTGGAAATCCATACTTATATTTCTTGGCTATTCCTTAGTTAACAGCTGGTAAAATAATTCTCCCTTTGTATGAAGGTTTAATGTGAAAAACTTTTAGACATAAACTTATAAGACATTATGAATTTTGAAAGTACTGCTAACCTGAAAAAATCTTTCAGATGAATTTTTTTTCTGATATTGTTAAAGATGACAAGAAAAAAATTCAGCATGAGATCTTTTATCATGATTTTAACAATCAAATCACCATATTAGTAGAATCTGCCAAAGTTTGCAGCATGTTAATCTGCAAAAGGTGTAAACGATATTCATGAATTAAACTCTGATTTTATTTTGAACATTTCAGTGCAATGATAACCTATTCGAAACATGTAAGGCCACATAACTGCCACATGTTATTAACACATTAAGCAATTGAGGGGCAATATGAAAACGATTCATCCCTCTGTCTTCAATAATTTAGATGTGGAAAAAGAATTAAATAAATTCACGGTGTATAATCCAACATGAGGGGTGTATACTATGTTGTGTGCGGAATGGATGCTTTCGAAGCGATACAAAAGGGGTTAAGGTATTTTTTTGTCCAATTTCTCAATTTATGGATTTATATATTTCATCAGAAAGCATATGTACATCCATAAGTTGAGAAATTGGAGAAAAAGCATACCTTGACCCCCTTTCTATCGCTTCAAAGCATACACCCCGCATGTTGGGATATACACGGTGAGATTACACAATCAGTATGTACTGGTCCTAGCTGACAAAAGCAGGTATCAACATTGTCTTTGTTTGTAAGGCTTATTATTTAAATTGTTTTTAGAGGAATTAGCATTTTCTTTTTTGCAAGTGATAATTCACATTATATCCATGGCTCCCTTTGTAAGGAAGAAATTCTTCAAAATCATATTCAAAACCAATTTCTAAAACGAGGCAAGAGAACAAGAATATCAGCAATCTCGTTTAAAGTCATAAGTTCGCAAGTTCTATGGTCGATACAATGATCTTGGCAGCAAACACAGTCATTAAGTCAAATGCTAACTGCTGCTTTTCATACTAATTGTTAGGTCATTATTTACACATTGAATTGTCGACAGATTTTTCTGTTTTCCCGATCAACAAGGATCACACGTCGGGTGTGACTGGTCAGCAGGGAATGTTTATTTCTTCGCGGCACCTGATCCCACGTGTGATGTTTTTAAAGGTCCGTGTTTGCTCTGCTCCTGATGTGTATTGTTTCAATGGACATTTGAACTTGATTACTGTTCTTTATCTCCATATTTGATCTTGTGATCAGTCTAAATATAAAATCTAATCTCCTAAATATATATGCATATTATTTTTATTTGATATAAAGTTTAGATAAAATTCCTGTCCTGATAATAAATTCCAAACGCGGATATGTTTGAGTTTTCCATAAAATACCATAGTGCATGCATTTTACATATAGACAGGCATTTATAAGTTAGAAGTACAAGTTATCATGAGTGTATTATAAAAGAGACTGACGCAGATTATTTATAATGATTAATTGTAGATATTTTGTGAAAATCCATAAGAGGGGTATGTTTTGAAGCCAAATATTTCTTTGCGAAAATGTGTAATTAATTCGCTTTAATATAGATGACTTTGCAGAGCGGGAAAATGCGCTCAAAATCGCACTTATTTTGAACTCATTAAATAACATTAATGCAAATATTAAATAATAACGCAGAAAAACTATGGCTTTTCCTCAGCATTTTTCAAGAACACAAGGGTGCAATGAGTTTATCTATGTATTAAAACTATTAATTGCGCAGAACCGAAGATTTATGTGAACACTTTGGGGAAAAAAATAGAAAAAAAAAATTAGCATTATCAACCAAGTTTTTTGATGCGTTAACGTACAGAAAAAGACATTTTAGTTTTTATATTCATTAATGCATAAATTAGTTGTAGACTAAGTGTGTGGAAGTCAGTAAATATCAGCGCCCACTTTTTTGAGTAACAGCTATATGTAATCTTTATGATAAAAGTGACGACTCAATAAATTCAATTTTCCTTTCGTCAACTTCCCTTAAATGATATAGCGGTATACCTTTATCACCTGCATATCTATACTTGTAAATTAATAAATTTTGCAAGTAAACTCAGAAATGTATGCACCAGATTTCACACGTATTCCTCTTCTAGTACACTACTCATAATTTGATGTCCCTAAACTATATTCAGGTTTCATTCGCAAAGTATTTATAATATGTATACGGTAATTAAATGTCTAATTTGCTTTGGATAAATAGTCGAGAAATAGCAAAGAAAAAGAGTACGGTGGTGGGCACGTTTGGAGGATCTAAGTTACAGGCAATTTTTTATCAAGCTGACAACAAACAATCTTTTGAGATTGGATAAATCTCAGTGAAATATTCAAAGATAGATTGATTTCTATTTTGGCAGTCCCCGATCTTAGGTTTCATGGGAATTTCCAGAGTGCCATACCATCGAACCCAATGTGAAAAAATAAATGAGTCGGGTAGTAAAACTACATGAAAATAAAAAAATACATATAGTTTTAATTCGATGGAAATGTATAACATGTGACATTATAAATAGTGAATATAATTATGACAAATTATGACTACTGTTGAGTTAGTATATGGTCTTTTTTATTCTTATAGGGAAATGGAAACAGCACATTATGTAAACTTAACCTATGTACAATCCTTAGACATTCAATAAAGTAAGTTACATGTAAATAATTAAAATTAAAATTAAATAAAATTAACATTTTTTTTCAAAAACATGAGTAAAACTGGTGCATATACCTCCGTTTTAGAATTTCACATTTTACTAAAGTCGTTTATAAAAGAAAAATAGGAATTTTCTGAATTTAACATTTATTGCATTTTTAGCTCATATTAGCAGAAAGCTCAAGTGAGCTTTTCTGATCACATTTTGTCCGTTGTCCGTCTGTCTAGTTGTCCGTCAGTCTGTAAACTATCTTTTTCTTATTTTCGACTTTTCCAGAACCTCTGGGCCAATTTCAACCAAACTTCCTACAAAGTATCCTAGGGTGAAGGGAATTCAGGTTTGCTCAAATGAAGGGCCACACACTCTTGCCAAAAGTGTTGAAACTTATTTGAAATTTTCTTTACTTAGAGTAGAGTCGCATGTGGGACGCAGTGGTTAGAGCGTCCTCTCTAGAGTCGCAAAGTAAGGAACTTATTCTTACGACGCGGGTTCGAATTCACTGCGGGACGTGGAGACCAGTCCTTCGGATGAGACCGTATAAACTGAGGTCCCGTGTCGCAGTAGGTGTTGGCATGAAAAAGATCCCTCACTGCTCAATGGCCTCTAGTGCCGAGTATAGGTTATAAATTTGCAGCCCTCCACCGGCAAGTGGTGAAACTCCATAAGAGTGAAAAATTCTCGAGAGGGACGTTAAACAATAAACAAACAAACAAAACTTGGAGTAGATTCAAATTTGTTCATGACTCCCGGGGGTAGAGTAGGGCCACAATGGGGGATCAATGTTTTTCATAGGAATATTTCAAAAATTTTCTTCTCAAGAACAGCAAAACCATAAGTAGTCATATTATTATGGAAGCATCCTCAGGTAATATAGATTCAAGTTTGTTTACCCACGCGGGTAGGGTGGGGTGAAGCCACAAAGGGGATCAATCTTACATAGGATTACATGGGAAAAAATCTCTTTTTAATAACACCAAAGCCATGTTTAGGCAAATTGATATCGAAGCATCCTTTGCTAGAGTAAATTCAAGTTTATTCAAATCCTGACCCCCTGGGATAGGGTAGAACAATAGAGGATCAAAATTTTACATAGGAATATATATGAAAAATTCTTTAAAAATCTTTTTTCTCCAGAACAGCAAAGCCATGTTTAGGAATATTTATATTGAAGCATTCTTATCTAGTGTAAATTCAAGTTTATTCAAACTTTGACCCTGGGGGATAGGGTAGGGCCACAATGGGAGATCAAAGTTTTACAAAGGAATATTTAGGATAAACTCCTCAAAAATATTTTTATAAGGTAGTGTCACATAGATATGGAAGTATTTTGAGGTAGTCCAAGATTCAAGTTTGTTCAAATCATGATTCTGAGGGGTATGGTGAGGCTACATCATGACACCGGGGTTGGGGTTGGGAGAGTAAAGGGGTCACAGTAGGAGATAAAATTTTACATAGGAATATATAATAGAAAAATCTGCTTATGAAGAACAACGGGCCTTATTGACTCAGGTGAGCGTTTTGGCCCATAGGCCTCTTGCTAAGATATAAAGCCTATACATAACGTATAAAACGAATTTTTTACAACAGGCATAAAATTTAAAAACAAATATCCTGGCCGACATACATGTATATCTACTGTGCTCTCCAATAACTGTTGAACAAAGGATCAATTGATTTTTTTTTTTTTTTTTTTTTTTTTTTTTTTTTTTTTTTTTTTTTTTTTTGCTTCAGATTGTCATTAATTGTCAGTAGAAACTAATGACATATATTGGATTCGTTAAGCAAGAGTATGTTATATTTCAAATATTTCTTGTACATGTTTTCATGTCTTTTAGAAACATTATAAGTCATGACCTATATGTAAGTATATTCTTTAGTGCACAAAGATTTTGATTTTAAGGATATTAAGGAGCGTTCTACTTGTAACTTTACGAATTTAAGTGGTGACCACTGATTTATAGTTTTTTTCCCACATAATAGCGACCAAGAATTAAGCGCGTGATTAAATCATCTATATAGAAAAAAATTTATTTTTCTTTAGTCTTTTTATAAATTTTTAAAAAATGTTATAAAGTACTCACATTGTATAACTTATTGACAAGTTTTCCTACATTGAGACGTCTATATATTAGTGAAAAATTCTCGAATGGGACGTTAAACAACATACATACAATCAATCAATTCTAAACTGAGATTTTTAAAAATCAGAATACGTAAATATTTATTATGATTTCTTTTAATTTGACATCATTATGTTTCAAAGCTTCTTGGTTTCACAGAAAAATATGGTATAGATGTCCAGGTGCAGGAATTTGTTGTCTTTTGTTTGTCATCTTTGCCAACGAAATATTATGCAATGTTAGTAGCATAAAGACAGAGGAAGAAATTTTCATATTTTCATCAACCTCCAATTTTAAAAATACCTTGTCTTTTATTCTTTGAACAATTAAAAAAGAAAATATCTGATTCATTGTAGTCATTTTGTGTGTCTTTTTTGGTCGACATCAGATAAGTTAAAACAGATTCCATTGTTATGAAAGATATTGTAGAGTAGAAAGTTGCAACTTGCAAATTGCAAGTTACAATTTTTTTTTTCTCGTTTAAGCAATCTCAGATCGCTGGTATGTAATAGACGTATGTATTGATGTTAGCTATTTTGGCTGTGTTATATTTTCAAATTTCTTTTTACAAATTTCAACAGTGCAATATTATTTGAAATTAATATTCAACAGTTAGAAGAAAATAATTTATTTAAGTTTTAGCAAAATATGATGTTGAATATTTAAAAGATATAGGTAGTGTTGACAAAATATCAATTTTCATTCAAAAATTAATAACTTAAAAACGTCACGGGGAATTTCACTGGGCAATACATTTACAGAGTTCAATGTCAAAATCATAGTATCACTATCCATGGTTTTTCTAAACAACGTCAAAAATCATTACAATTCATTGAAATATACAGCCAAGGAAAACAATAAAATCTCTCTCTCTCTCTCATACAAAAATGAATTCTACAATGACAAGACTGTGTTACTTTCATACAAGTTTATGTTTGTATTATAACGTTATGTGTTTCAAGCAAAAAAAAAAAAAAAAAAAAAAAAAAAAAAAAAAAAAAATTAAATAAAAATAAAGCATTCGATAATTGTTTTACTCGCGTATTTTGTACATTTTTTACATGAAAAGAAATGCACTAAGTAGCCTATATGGCTTGTAATGATGTGTAGATGTTTTTGCGCCGTTCGTTTTTAAACGTCATAACAGGTGTGAAGTTTGCTTTGCTCTCTGTATATTTATATAACAGAGAGATACCACAAAAACAAATATATGCATTTATATATCTCAACATTGTTTAATCGTTATCACAATGTATGTCCAATTATACTTTCAGAAAATAAATGCATGTCCAGAGCCTCGTACGTTTGCAAACTTTGTTGACAAGTGTCCCTCACATAAAGAAGAATGGAATAGAGCATCAAAGATAAAGAGCTGTGAATCGGTGTCAAGGAATTGTACAAGAAAATACGCTTATCACTGTCTAAAGGATGAGTGGTTAGATAAAATGTACGAGGTCTGTGCGCCGCCAGTTGTAATTATCGGTATTAATTCTAAATCATTAGCTTCAATATGTATCTTATGTCAAAATGCAAGATAAATATGTCAACATGCAAGACAATTATGTTTCCATGCATGAAAATTATGATAAAATGCAATAACCAATCTTATCAGAGAATATAATTTTAATCTTTGTAAATTCACTTACTTACGCCAGTATCTGACATCATACATACAAGATGCAACATAACTATGCAGGGGCGTAGCTTGCCTTTAAATTCTAGTGAGGCAAAACCATAGCAGCAAGAGGTCTGAGGCCGCCTTAAGCCCCCAGAAGGTCCAGGGTGGAGTCATAAGGTGTGTGTGTGGGGGGGGGGTCACTCAGACAGAAAATGGAGTTGGGGTTTTTAAAATGCAATGAAATCTCATGTAGAAAGTTCATGTAGAATAGCCGTTACAATGTCCTCCAAACGCGGCTGGTTGTTTCGTCTCGTAAGATTCATTTCCCTTAAAGCTCGATAAATTTTTTTCTATTTACTAAGAGTTATGTTATGTCTGCTCGCAAGAAATCCAATGATTTCCTGAATAGTATAACCAGAGTGGTAATAAACAGCAATCATTTCATTCCTACTGAGGGGAAGTCCGTCCACAACCAAACGTTGAGCACGAGCAGGAGTATAGATATTTTCACCCATAGTATTTCTGTCGCTGAAAAAAATAGAAAAAAAAAATACTTTATACACAATGAATTTTTGTTTTGCTTTCTACATGTGTAAATGTACATCAAACTAAATCATTCTATAAATACACCACGATTTGGCTTGTAAGAGTTTATTATACCAAAAATTTGCAATTCAATTAAACTTATGGAAGATAGTGAAGTACTGAAAGTACTTTGTTTGATCAAATAATAGCTACGTGAAGTACACATCAATTAGGATTATACAAAGGACCAGATTAATCAACCAAAAGATCTTCATCACATCCAATATCAGTTTTATATCAGATCTAAAACAAAGTTTTACCTTGTCAGTTGTGTAGAGACAAGATGAACGTTCAGAACTTCAGCTTCTCATTCACTGCAACCACAGATTTTGATTAAACTATACCCTCATTCAAACAAACAGCATGCCATCAAAAAAGTTGCATGTCGACATAAATATGTTGCATGTTTACATAAATAAGTTGCATGTCAATATATTTATCTCGCATGTCAACATGACTAAGTTGCATGTCGACATAAATATGTTGCATGTCGACATAAATATGTTGCATGTCAACATATTCATCTTGCATGTCAACATAACCAAGTTGCATGTTGACATAAATAAGTCGCATATCAACATATTTATCTCGCATCTCAATATACATGTAACCAAGCTGCATGTCGACGTAAATAAGTTGCAATGTCGGCATAAATATGTTGCATGTCAACATATTTATCTTGCATGTCAACATAACCAAGTTGCATGTTGACATAAATAAGTTGTATATCAACATATTTATCTCGCATGTTAACATAAATAAGTTGCATGTTGCCATAAATAAGTAGCATCTAGCATGTTAGATGTCACATGTGGGCGATATTTGAGATTTCTGGAGATTTTTAATAATTTTTATTTGATTGCAATTTTCTTGCATGTCAACATAGTTATGTTGTATGTTGACATACTTATCTTGCATGTCAACATATTTATCTTGCATGTCCACATATATCTATCTTGCATGTCGAAATATTTGATAGAAAAAAAAACTTGCACACAAGGGGCAGAAATATGCCACCATAATATGGTGTGATTTTATATTCGCTTTATTCAATTCGTTGAAATGGTGTATGTTTGCTTGATTGGCAAGCCTCTCAAGTATTCAAAGCTCGATAAAGCAAATATACTTACCAAATTAAAGATATTCTATTCATATTCATCTCATCTTATTTTTATTCTTAACAAAATTTTAGGTACATGTACATGTATTCCCTGTAAAACATATTTTATTACAAATTTATTCATTTATGCTGTTGATATTGTTTTCATTTTAACAGTTGATGACACAATGTTTATAACGTGATAGTGATAAATGCAGAAAAATGAATTCGTGTATAAAAAAAGTGTAAAACAAACGATAAATATATTATGAAAAGAATCTCCAAGGGTTTGTGATTTTTATGCAAAGTGTTGTCTGTTTTTTATCCCTCGCCAAGGCTAAGATATGGAAAAAAATCAAGTACACAAATCGTTTCATAAAAAGTTTATATCCGACCACAAACCATTTGAGATCCTAGATATTCCCAACATTAACCATATTTCTATATATATAAGAATAAGAGGAAAAAACTGTTTAAAAGCATACAAATTCTAAATAAAATTACACTTGTCTCTTAATTATTTTGCATTTAACAAACACTTTGAAAACTAATTAGTCTGCTCAATTACTAATCTTTTCTGTGAACTCAATATATTTATAAATGGTGGTCGAAGAAGGGCTACTAAGTTTATTTATATGATAGAGGATTTTTAGTCTAAAATTTATCTTTCTTACGTTTTTTACATACCAAATGAACTCATTGACGATGAATATGTCTTAATTTATATGAACCTTTTTAAATTTTACTTCAGGGTTGCTGCCCAGAATACAACACAGCTGGTGATGTTATACAGGGAAATTTTCTAATTGATTGCACGAGGTTTGATTTTCCGTGTCCAAAGGTTTATAACTCCACAGATATTTACAAATGTGAGCAACACACATGCATACTGACAGGAAAATAAACAGCACATGATACAGTTAAATATACAATGGCGTCTCAAATTTAATTAAGTTTAGCAGTTTGTGTAAAAATTACAAATCAAGGGAAAAAAAACTTCACAATTTAAAAAAAAATATGAAATTGGTAATAAATGAATTAATTTTTCATAGATCAGAAATGCTATGGAATAACCACGACCATATTGGTTGAAGACATTTTGTCCAATGATGAAGATGAAGAAAAACAAATTGTGGATCCTGTTTCATCAACACAGATACCTACATTGCCCATTTTACTAAGACAAACAAGGAAAAAATCGTAAGTGTTAAAGAAAACTTCATTTGTTTGCTTGCAAATCCAGAAGTTGTACGCTGTCTGAAATGCGATAAAAGCGAGAACATTTCCAACAATTCAAAATATTCATGATGGATTAGGTACTTTTACTTAAAATAAAATCCGTATGTACTGGTTCCGGTTTCACATTTCATGTAACAATAAATCTTAGATGCTTGCATTGGATGCATTTCAAATGGTTTTCAAAATCTCAAAAATGGGGGGGGGGGGATATTTGATGCGCCAAACCAGTGATGAATACATTGGAAATCCAACCTACAGAAAAAGATCGATAAGACTATTAATTCAAACAATTCAGTATTCAGTATTCAAAAAATAATTGAATGGAATTGGAGAGCAGACTAAGCTTATTGATCTAAAGAAATTGAAAAATTAGATTTCCAGTATAAATGCTAAATACGTCAGTTGTTCATCAGTTGTTTAACAGATAGAACAGTTCTCATAACCGTTTTCAACTAAGAAACAATCAAATTCAAATATTTGTGTCTCTTTTTCATACGCTAAGGATATCCTCTGAACCTTGATTTGAAAAGTTTTATAAGATATTCCAAGCCATCATTCATGTTAATATAAAAGTGCATCGTATTCTTCCACCGGTTTATTTCATAATTATGTTCATTCCTTTTTGGAAAGTTTTTCTTGGATACCATCTCTAGATCAGCTGTTGGTAAAGTACACTGTAGTCAACATTAAGTGTATTCTTTTTTCTTGATTATCGTCAACAAAAAGGAAGATTTGCACTCTAAAATTAATACGAATAAAACCAACCGCAAACAACTCTTTGATATACTTTTTTCTTTTAAAAACTTAAATTACCTTGAAAAGTGTGTCATTAGAACAGATCTTACATTGAGGACTGTTTGGCATAGAAAAGTTGTTAAAGGGGATGAGATCATGTTTGCAGTATGACACTTGACTAAATGGACCTTAAATATTTCTGGAAACGATAGGAATGTTGTGTCATTAGAGTATATTTTTAAGGTAGAGTAGAATCTTTGCACCGTGTTTTTAGTAACCGAAATATGAATAGTTTTACACATACTATGAATGTAATCTTTCAAAAATGGGCCATTGAGCCACTCAAATGGAATATTAAGTGTGATATAGCGAGTATAGTGTGAAAATTAAGATATTTAAAAAAAAAAGTTTTTACTGTTAATGGTAGATTACAAATTGGGTTTCTTTATTGGTTTCGAGAATGATGTTTGTTTTAAAAAAAATTCTTTTGACTCTATATTTAAGTGGATTGTTACATTATTGAACTACCACATTAAGGGTAAAGGGGATTGAGGGAGTTAGATCACTTACTCTATGGAACATGTCATCATCTTTAACCCCTTTTAAAGATACGTCCTTTAGGTCGATTGTATCTTGAAAATCCTAAAATACTTTATATTCCTTTATTTTATGGACGTTCAGAAAAGATTAAAGATGAAATTTTGTACTTTTTCGTTTGCTAATATATGTAGTTATTTATTTAAAACATTTGTGCACTTTTGAACAATATTAAAGTATTGCCTATTTTTTATTGTAGAGTTGACGGAAGGCAATCCTTTAAGTTGGTGTTTGCAGTGATTTTCATTACCCCATTTTTTATTGCAATATTCATAGCAAACAGTTACAAAATAAAATTTGTAAAAACAAAGTAATTCAAAATTCCTGCTTCATAATTACAAAAAAGCACTGATTACAGGACTTACAGACAGAAATATGGCAGCATAAATCTTTTTCGTTGATTTTTTTTCAGAAATGAATGAAGAAATCTACTTATATGTGACAGACTATTGTTGTGTTTTAATTAAATGAAATATAGTTTGTTAAATTTACATGAAAACATAAAACATACTTATGTATACAAGGATAGTTTATTTATATGGTAAATTAACACAAAAAAGCAGGACTTTCATTTGTTATCAGTTTGGAATGAAAACTGTATGATAATCACATGATAATTACGAAAAAACACGCAGATTTAAACGATAATTTTACATTTTTGTTCATGGGAAATTCAGGCGATTTTCGTGCGACCACAATTTTGCACCATTATCGATTGAATTTCAATTTGTCTTATCTTCTTTCTTCTTTAACAGTTTCTTATTATGTACTGAATTAATCTATATTACCAGAATGCTTATACGGACATAACGACCTATAATTACCCATAGAAATACACTTTATTAATTGAAAAATAAGGACAATTTTATTTCCATAAAGGCAACACTTACAAACAAATATATTACCTTAAGTAAATTGGTCAGCGATATTGCATTTTTAACGACGTGATATAAGTTAAAAATAAGTTTATAGGATGATTAAAATTTTGAAGAAAAAAAGATAATCAAACAAGGTTCGATGCATTGCTCGAGGATACGTGTACAAATGTTGATTGTAGGATTACTATTCAAGTTATTAAGACAACAAATAGCCACTAATGAAACCTTTCTGTCCAATCTGTAATCAAAATTAGATGTTCCGAATCCGCTACTATTTCCCGTTTGAAAACCGGTGGCGGATTCGGAACATCTATTTTTAATTAGATTGCTTTCTGACAAAAAAGATTAATTGACTGATTGTATTGTTGTTTTACGTACCGTTCGAGAATTCTTCACTCATATAGAGACGTCACCATATACCGGTGAAGGGCTTCAAATTTAAACCTTTACTCGGCACTCAGGGCCATTGAGCTGTGAGGGTTCTTTATCGTGCCAACGTCTACAGTGACATGTGATCTCGGTTTTTATGGTCTCATCCTAAGGACCCACAACTTTCACTTCAAAATGCCGAGCGCTTGGCGAAGGAACAGTTGCATCTTATTTTTTATCGACTTAGGTCAGTCGCGGCAGTGATTCGAACACACGACCTTCCGATAAAGGAGCGAGCGCTCCACCGAGTGGGCTACCCTGACTTGCGGAATGATACCTCTTCAATTGGTTTTAAAATACATTTAACTTTTCTGATACTTGGATTTCTTTCAGTAAGAGCATTGTTCTGGAAATGGTCCCTCATAAAAAGTTTTTTCATTAAAAATAAGTCAATGTCGCCATTCATTTCTATTTTGATGAAAATTTCCTCACCTTTTGCAAAATACATTTGCACCCAAAGTATAATTTTTCTCCACAAGAAATCGACTAGACAAAATTGCTAACGCACTGTCCTTTACAAAAATTTGAGTTTTTTAATTAAATTTTGTATATGACAATTGATTATCACGATGAAAATTTTACTGTTATAAGAGATTTGTCTAGTTTCTAAAATTAAGTTACTGTTTTATGTTTTTGGAACAACTCTCTTTAAATTCTTGAGCTTTTCAAATCATTTTCTTTATTGAATTTACGACTCTTAATCTTTATTGAATTAAAACATCGGCGATTTCAGATAATCCAAGCTAATTGGGTTAAACACCTGTCATCGTTTGATATTGCTAAAATATCTTCAGGCAAAATAACATCAAAAGGACGATAATCTGGCCCTCAATTATTTTAAGGGTTTACTCAAGTGTCATAACTTTCTATTTATCTCCAAATGTCATTTTTACACATGTCACTCTATAATTGTTATATATACTGTTGACTTTGTTTTGGTTGATCAGTCGGAATCGGACAGCCGTCCCGAGCACGCCGACCTGTATCAAAATTTGTCAGTTCCATATTAAAAGTTAAAACGCCGGTCGGAGTTTGTCTTGAATCTGTTTAGTAAGACTCATAGATAGAAATGAACGCAAATCGTGGCTGTCCGATTCCGACTTTTGAACGGTTAAAGCTAATGCTTTCATACTTCACATATGTAATCCTTGTGACAAGACCTTCCTTTGGATACCAACCACTTTGACGTTTTGACCTTGACTTAGGAGTTCGACCTACTTTTGAAAAACTTTAACCTTGGCCATAACTTTTGAACAGTTAGAGCTAGGGCTTTCATACATCACATATGTGATCCTTATGACAAGACCTTCCTTTGGATACCAACCACTTTGACTTTTTGACCTTGACCTAGGAGTTTTACCTAGTTTTGAAAAACTTTAACCTTGGCCATAACTTTTGAACGGTTGGAGCTAGGGCTTTCATACTTCACATATTTAATCCTTGTGACATCACCTTCCTTTGAATACCAACCACTTTGACCCTTTGGCCTTAATATAGGAGTTTGACCTACTTTTGAAAAACTTTAACCTTGGCCATAATTTTTGAATGGTTGGTGCCAGGGCTTTCATACTTCACATATGTAATCCTTGTGACAAGACCTTTCTTTGGATACCAACCACTTTGACCCTTTGACCTTGACCTAGGAGTTTGACCTACTTTCGAAAAACTTTAACCTTGGCCATAACTTTGAATGGTTGGTGCTAGGGCTTTCATACTTTACATATGTAATCCTTGTGACAAGACCTTCCTTTGGATACCAACAACTTTGACCTTGACCTTGTTGTTTTACTTACTTTTAAAAAAAACTTTAACCTTTGCCATAACTTTTGAACAGCTGCAGCTAGGGCTTTCAAATTTAACATTTTTTATCTTTTGGCCTGGATTTTGACTTGCATTTGAGAAACTTTAACCTTCGCCATACGGGGGCATCAGTGTTTCATAAACACATCTTGTTTCACACATAATTTAATACCTACCTAATGTTTATACAATGTAAGTATTTTACCATGATTAGAAGTAAGAAGTTATAATGCCAGAACTGGTAAATACATAATTAAATGATAACTGAAGTGTATCCATTTCATAGAAACACAAGAAAATTGTGCTCACGCGTTTTAGATAAATAAATTTTCATTTTCTTCTTTGAAAATGTGTAAAATATGTTTGAATTCTTTAAAAACTGAGAAAAAACATGGTTGTGTATGCAGCACTTCACAACAGAGGAGCATGGTATGGCCGATTTAATACTGTGGTGTCTTCCGGGTGTTTCCTTGGAGATGTTTATTTAAAAAATAAAAAAATTGTTTTTTTTTTCTTTTGGTTGAAGTTCATTAACATGTATATTATATTGAATGTTAAAATGTCACCTCTGGGTAAACACGACATTTAATAACACACAACTACTGCAAGATTGCACCTTAAAATTGTGGCAAGTGTGTGACGAACCAGTTACGAATACCAAAGCACTAATTATGTGACTTCTAGGCAACATGTTGGACATTTGCTTGATATCGTTTGAAAGACAGGGCCACGTTGATGCAACCTCTCTAACAGCCAAGGTAACCGACAACATTATAATTATATCAGTCCACAATGGGTGTGCAATCGACTCCAGGAAATTAGTTTTCACGCAAGAGGGCCATTTGAGGGAGTAGTGTCGCATTAAAGACACCAGCAAATTCGACTGCAAAACCCTAGACACGGCAATTAGAAAATTTGTCTAGTGTGCACTGTTATGGAACATTGTATTTCATACATGTAGAAGACAATAATGTTTATCAAACGCTTGTTTTAAGTTTAGACCAAGAGCGATTAAATCAGTTAAAAGTTTTTAAAAGATTTTAGTAATGTGTGTTAAAAGAAGTAGATAGAATGAGGAGAATGTGCCGGATACGGTTGTAAAAATAGTTGCGAGACTGAAGTAGGTTATACATGTTGTAGGAAACCAAATGTTAATAGATTGTAGCATATTTACAAATTTCTTCAGGATTGATTGCATGCATGTTTAAAGGCAGAGATTTTTTACCGGGTAGTAAATTCCAGGTGAGGGAGGGGCTTATTTTGTACACGTGTGAAAACCTTGAGGGCTAGCAGTCTACCTGTGGTTCGTTTGTCTCCTAATCCCAATACACAGGAAGTGATTTAATACACAGTAAAGTACCCAAGAAGTCAAACTTTACCTGTGTTGGGATTTTGAGATGATTTTAAATTAGAGAAATAAAAAGTTGTAAATAAAGTTTAATCTCAGTGATTTTTAGTAATTTGTAATTGTATGTGTGTCAAATCATCCCCATCCATTAAAAAAATATTATTCAAAGTATTTGTTGAGCTTTGAAAAAAAGTTATACAAAATTTTGATATATATTATTATTATCATAAAGAATATCATAATTATTTCAAATACTTAAGGTATGTATATACATGTTATCAAGTTAAAAATTCCATAGTAATACAGCTTTTCTATTGTTTATACCATCTGTGGTAAATATCAAAGGATCAAAAGTTAATTTGAAGGTCACCACGAGTGCCAAACAAGGTGAACAGGGTATACACAGGACTAGTAAGTAAATGTCAATCAAGTTCTAGCACCCAATGATGTACCTTAATGCACTTGATTGACAGGGGTACACAGACCAGGTATTTTCGAAGGAGGTGCTTAAAATCTCTGCCTTTAATTAGATGAAGTATGAACCTGGTAACAGTTTTTTGTATCTTATTTATCCTTGATCTATCATAATATGTCTAAAACTATGGCAGTTTTTCGTTATTCTTTGTCTAACCAATGACATGTGTCTGTATTGTTCTGTTTATGTGCTTATTAAATGTGAACAATAGAAACAGCCGTCATGCATCCAGATTAGGACAGTCGCCACAAGCTGTCGATGGACTGAATTAAGCCCCCGATTACTCGACTAGGCTATAAGAGTGAAAATTGGCTTCTCTAGTAATTACAGTAAATATAAATTGCTTTTATTCTGTTTAGAGGCAACAACATTATAAGCTACTTACGTAATATTACTGCGTAAATCACTCAAATAACGTCTACAAAAGAAAATGGGACAGATGCCCAATAGATAGACATACAGCCAGACATGCAGTGAGACAACCTCTAGTCCCTTTTAGTAGAGGAATAACAAAAATTTCTACTAAAATTCAAAACAAATGTTCGATATACATGTAATTCTACTTAATCATATCTGTACTTTGTAAAGAAAGTTTGGATATATATTCTTGTTATCAATCCGTCTGTCACACTTTCTTTTTCTTGTAATTCCTCTTAAACTTTTAGCAGTAAGTAATGCAATTCATCTCTTTGGAAGTGATACATTTAGGTCGTGTCCTGTAGATGTGAAGTAAGGTCAGGTTTCACCCTAGGGGCCAAATGGAGTTGGAAAACGATGTTTTTTATTGTTATTTACTTTTATACGAGAACCTGGCCAAAAATTCTCTTACTTTTATGCAGTAGAATAATCCTTTGCAATGTGATTGGTTGTGTCTGTTGATGTGCAATAAGGTTTCGGAATTTTTCTTTTCACCCTAGGCTGCTAGGAACCAAATGGGGGATGAAAAACCACGTATAATTTTACACAGAATCCTGCTTCCAAGAACTCAAACATATTACCCAGTAGCCAGATCATATCTTTTGAAGGTAATTGACGGAGTCTTGTAGATTTGCAATAAAGTGTTGGCATTTTTATCTTCATGCACCCCAAGGGCCAAATGGGGTCGAAAAATAACTCTACTTTTTTTAAAAAAAAAAAAACCTGGTTCCCAGAACTTCTCTTACATTTTAGTCAGTAGCCGTTTCTTCTTTGCAAGATGATTGGTGGTGTCCAGTAGAAGTGCGATAATGTTTCGGATTTTTTTTTTCACCTGGGAAACAAATAGTGGACGAAAAACGACTTACAAAAACCTGGTTCCCAAAATTCCTCTTATATCCCCTGCTTGATTTGTGTGAGGGGATATAGTGATGGGGTGTCTGTTAACGTTCTTCCGTAGGTCCGTAATTCTTTGGGATACCCATCCCTTATCTGCAACTCTAGATACCACCAAACAAAATTTTAATGTGAATTTCACTCGTTATTTCAAAGTGCCATTGTGTACCTTCTATTTTATGTTTCAATCTGACACATGTTTGGAGTTTCCTTTACCGAAGTATTCTTTCTATAATATACATTCTTTCTATAATATTGGAGAAACCCATCTCTTAACAGCAACTTCTCCAATACCACTGAATAAAATTTAATGAGACATTCACAGAATCTTTATTAATACATAGTGTCATTGTGCACCTCCTCTTTTAAGCGTCAATTGGGTTTCCCATAGCATATCATCATGAACATGGGCACTCTTAATCTTTCTATAATATTGAAGGTATCCACCTCTTATGCACAACTCCTTCAACACCACTGAATAAAATTTAATGAGTCTTTCACAGATTCTTTATTACATAGTTTCATTGTGCATCTCCTATTCGTTTCGATCAGGCAGATAGCTGGGCTTTCCCATAAGCAAAACCTGGACTCTGCCATTTTTTCTTGGGATACTTAATATCTGTTATCATCAACTCCCCCTTCATTTAATAAAATTTAAAGAATCTTCATTACATAATGCCATTCTGCACCTCCTATTTCCCATCTCGATTGGACAGTCATTTGGGTTTTTATATAGCAGAACATTTGGTAGCATTATACTCATAGGGGAAAGGAGGAGTGTCATTTTGTGACCTCAGTGGTCTCTGCGCCTTTAGTTTACTCGGTAGCAAAATCTTTTTGCAATAAGGTGTCGGTGAATTCTTTTTACATGTAACCCACTGGGTAAATGGGGGTGGTAAAACGATTACAAAACTCTTCAAGCATTTACAAAGTAACCACTTGATGGAAGGTGTCCAGCAGATATGTAATAAGGTTTTTGAATTTTCAATTTCACCGTTTGGTCAAATGGGGGTCAAAAATAATGTTTTCAACTTCCAATTTGGGCCTTTTTTTTCCTTCTTTACAGAAAAACATTTTTTTCTGAAACTCCCTCTTTTAAAATCAGAATTATCTTTACAATTTTTATATTATGACTGGTAATGAATTGAAATTATACTAACATAACAGACTCATGGTCATACATGTATGTTCACCTGTGCATATTTTTTCTCAATTTTATACATGTATATATATTTTATGTAAATTTATATAGTAATATACATTTAGAAGCAAACATGTATGTGCAGGTATGACTGTCTTTTGACAGCAGCTAGTTTTATTTTTGTGTTGTTTTGATCATAAACCATTTTTAAAATTTTACATACAGGAAATTATATAAATTTCTGACAAAAAAATGTCTAGTAATTTGATTACAATGGGACACAAAATAATATCGTGATGTTTCTATATGCATGAAAACAGAATTGTACAAGATATTAAAATTAAAACTATTTCAAAAGAAAAGTACCTATTAAGCTTGGTAATTCATATCTTATATTTTAATTAAATGCTGATAAATTAAAGGTCAGACAACATGTTCCTCAATTATCTGCTTTTGTGCCTCTTCGTTATTTAACAAAAATATTTATAATCATGATTGTAATCTTGCCATTTCTTAACTGTTTTTAAAGTATCTTTTTTTTTAAAAAGACTAAAAAATTGTGATATCAGAAAATAATTTCCAAAAAAATTATATATTAGGAAACTCCATCCTCCGATACCTTCCACAAATACCTGGAAAGGAACTTTAACTTTTTTGGAAGGAAACTTGTTATACTAATAGTAGAAATACTTCAATGACAAAAACTTGAGAAACTATACATTATTAAGAAACATGTCATCTGACCTAATACACATACATCTATTTCACAAAGTTGGCGTATATCTTGTTTCTCTTCATTTCATGTAAAATTCCTTATTTATGTTGGATCTAAATAAAAAAAAATATTGTTCTTTGATTTTGTGGTGAATTATTGGTAATAAGTACTGTATTAGCTGAAAATGGCTTGAAAATACAAAGACTTTGATTATATTTAGTCAGGTTCTGACTCACAAAATAGTTTTTGTTCAAAGTTCTGATGGGTACACTCTCAAAAATCAAATAGAAAAATTTAAGTACAAAAACTACCCTAAAATGAAGCTAAAATATAATTTGGTCTGTATAATTGCACCTAGAATTTAATGATGGAATAGAAAATAAATCATCATAGATTATCAATTAGATTATAAATTTGAATGATAAAACCTTGTAAACAATCTAAAACACCACTTTTGATTAATCAAGGTGATAAGGGGAAAGACACTGACACACATGATGAGGGAAAACAAAAACACTGACACACAATGAAATACACTGACATTTTGTAAGGAAACATCCTACTTAGCCATGACATCAATGTTGATAGCATTTAGAAACATATATTTGGTAAAAAATAAAAAAGTGGTCACAATGAAGAGGAACAATGCAATAAATACTTGTTATTTCACCTAATAAATAAAGTGACATAAAAAGCTTGAATATTTAAAAATTAATATTTGTAATAGTATATGAGTGAATATTAAGATGCTTTTTTCTCTTTGGCAATGTCTTTATTATATGACGTTTCTTTCTCTGAATCTTTATTCCGTTTGGTTATCTGTTTTCCGTAAGACGACCCCTTCTCCAGCTGAGTAAATCCAATCATGAATTTAGCGAGTAAATTTACTGGAAAAAAAATTCCATTGATTTAATATCATAATATGCCATCTTTGGCATTATACATAGTATTGCATGTGACTAGCTAATGCACAAGTATTTGGGAATTCACAAAATTACATATGACTGTAGGACATGATTTCTTAGCATTAATGAAATGGGACCCTTTGAGATTACAGGTATAAATTACATCAATATAAAACACTTCTATTTTTTTTTCAGTAAGTGGCAGTTCCCATTTTATGTTAGAAAAGTCAAATTAAAAGTTCTTGGCATAACAAGCTCATTAATTTAATGTGTAAGTAGAGGAAATTGTGCAGCATTCTATGACTCTGATCTGGTAATGTAATAAACATTGTCATTCAACATGTTTCATATGAATTGAAAAACACATAAAAATTAAGTTTTGCTACACTTTGTTCTCTATTAATAGTAATTAATTTTAATGAATTTTAATTATTATTGTATGTATTAATCTTTAAGAATAAAATAAATGCAAGAATGAAATTTCTGACAGTCTTGTTTAAGTTGGCATATTCACAAATAAAACAAGATGTGTTTGTGAAACACTATGCTCCCGATGGTAACACAATTCTGGAGTGGGATGTAGACTACAGTGCAATAGTTATGGCCAATGTTTAAGTTTTTCAAATGTAGGTCAAAGGTCACAGTTGAGGTCACATGATCAAAAATTTCTGTACCAATGGAAAGGTCTTGTCATAATGAACATTCATGTCAAATATTATAGCCTTACCTTTGACAGCGCAATAGTTATGGGCTAAGTTAAAGTTGACAACAGACAAACAGACAGACAAATAGACAGACAGGACAAAAACAATATACCCCCAGAATCTTTCGATCCAGGGGCATAAAAATCTTTACAGTAACATAACTCCAGAAAAATACATGTATAATTAACTACACTGTACAAATTAGTTATTAAGGAATAACTGTCTAATTTTTTGGATTCATGATATGATCAATCGAGTGGCTTGCATGATAATTTGCATAAACGCCGAAATTATCACGCAAGCCAATCAATTGATCATCGTCATGAATTCAAAAAATCTGACAGTATTCCTTATATTTACATGCTCCTGATTCTGCAAATTCCCGTGCTAATAGCCCCGCTTCTGTCTCTATTTGTCCCGCCCCGCACATAATTTTTTTAAACCGCGCCTATCGATGAACCAGTAGATTTATGTAGAAATAAAGTATTTTTACAATTTGTAATTTTATCTCGGACAAAGACATTGGAAATGTAAATATTACTGTATGAAGTCAACTCACCTGAAACAAATACCAAGACTACAGTAACTTTATGAAGAAGACTTCCATACAAGAGTACATTGACTAGGTAAAAGAATAATGGCACAAGTGTCACAATGATCCAAAATATATGAACAACTAGGTCATTATAACGTTTTGGTATTAAGAATCCTGGTCGATCCAACTGTTTGGTTGTATAAAACTCTTCTACAACATCATCCTGCAAAAAGATCAAGACCTTTTTGTGCACTAGTAGAAGCTAAAATTACTTTTCAGCACAACTGCTTAATATACATATAAATAAACTATTACCTGGTACTTACTTTTTTTGCCTCTACTTTTATACCAAATTTGGATTTAAAACTTTTCATACATCAAAATTTTCATCACAAAGCAATTCATACTTGACAGTTCATGGAAATATGCACATGGAAAATTAAGAAATTCTTGATAATATGTTGGAGAGAGATTATTGAACAAATCTAATTGATAAAAGTTTATACAAAATTATATAGTGCTACTCCAATTGACAGTCTCTGTGTTTGAGATTAATGACAATTTTTGATAGAGATTTCTTTGTCTAATGCACTAATGACTTTGAAATGATTCAAAAATATTTCTTGCAAATACAGGATTTTTTAAAATACCTTTTCTTTAAATAGATTTCTCAGCCAATCAGAGAGTTCTTCCTCTGAGTCTGGTAGGTCTTTTACCTCATGTCGCCTTTAACAAAAATATACATTGTGTAATTAAAGCAATAACATCATACTATTTTTGGTCATCACATTAACTCTAACATACATTTTAACTCCTTCAAATAACTTGCTTCATACATAATGTACTTTAACAATAGAAAAAATTGGATGGAAAAGGTCGTTTTCACATTTGATTCAAGAATTTTTAAGATAGAAAAATGTTCTGTAAGTGTAGTGATTAAAAAAAATATTTCTAGATCTAGGTTGTATACCTGGCTCGTATTCTGCTCATAATTTTCTTCCCTTCTAAAACATCCATTAGAGAGGGGTAACCTTCATCAAACACCACTGTAGCATCATACACTGCATTCACTGCAAAACAATCAGAATAAACAACAGACATGTATTCCTTAATACTTGTCAATTGGTAAAGAAATCATACTGCATGTATTTAATACCTCAATTTCAAACATTAGTAATATATACATGTGGTTATTGTCATAATAAAAAAAAAAATGATGACAAGTCAGTCATAAGAAGTTAATAATATAAGGTCACATGATATTAAGGTATTTATTTTAAATTAATGATATTAAGTTATAAGTACATGGACAGAGCAAGAGGCAATAACTCCTGATAATTCCCTTATATAATTTGCTTGATATTTTCTCTATTTCATTAATTTCTTTAGGTTGTATCCTTGATTTAACTTACTAGGTACATACATTTTCCTTTAAGTTCCTGTATAGAGTAAGCAAAACCCTTGGGTCTTGGCAGAAGATGGTGTTTCATTATTGGGTATCCCTTTTCCTTGGCAACAATTTGACTGTTTTCTAGTTTCTGGGGTGTTAACCTTGTTCCCTCTGGGAAGAGGAGCAGCTGATCATGAAAGCAAACAAAACAAAAACAAATAAAATGTCTCTTAGAACTATAAATCTCTTAAGACTTTAAATGATAACATACAATTGTATATGTTTTCAAGACAGCATATTGTTTGAAAAGTTTTTTTTTCTTCAAATTATTTGAATTAACAAATAAAAAAACCCACAGTTCAATAAACTCAAATTGTACTAGTTAATATTTTGTTCAAATAACAACAGATACACTAATGTATGAGAACCAGAAACTACATGTATATACTGTTAATAACTTTTTATTTGCAAGAACTTTATTTTTGCGTAATTACACAAGGCTGTCTCCTCGCAAAAATTTCCTTCTCACATATATTTTTATTAGTAAAGATATAGGACAATAGTCATATTTCATGAAAATTTTGTCTCTCTTATAATTGCTAAATACCCATCTCATGGAAATAAGGTGTCACCAATATTTGGTGATCTACAGAATTCATTATGAATGCAATCTAATTCATAAGTGTATTATTGAGTATATAATTATTTTCGTGACAGGTTAAACAGAGAGAAACTCTTACCGTGACCCAGTAGTTGTCCGGATATTCCATGGCTGTCCGGACTCCCTCCTGGATTATCTGTTTATCCTTAGTCCAGTCTCTCTTCAGGAACAGTGACTCTGTGAACCACCACGCCCACCCAATCAGAGGAATGAACTGTAGGACTTTCTTTCCATAGATCTTTGTCGCCTGAAACAAAAAAATGTCTTAATTTTGCTGAAAATGGATACTACATTCAAATCTCATTATCTCAAACTTGATGGGACTGAGAAAAAACTTCAAGATATCTGTAGATTCGAGATAAAATACTCAAAGAATAAGTGGTTGGGGCCTCCAAATCACTTTGACATATCCAATGGCATGGTAATCGAGATATCAGTGTTCAAGATACTGAAGTTCAACAGTACATTGTTAGCTTGTTTTCTTATTCCAGGGCCTAATGCATTTTCTATATTACATGTACTATAGATAGCAAAAAAGAAGATAAAGTCCTTAATAATCACATGTGTTCAACATTGCTAGCTAAGTGTTTCTGATTAGTTTTACTCCTGACCCATTTTTAGAGCTTGTAATAAAGAGCCAACCAGAAAATGCCCTGAGTTATACTGTTGTTATAACATAAACTTTTAAATAAAAATGATTTTTTACACATGGACTGCAGCCATTTTTTTTGTATCATTTTCCATTAAGGAGATTTGTGCTTGGTCATCATCCTTCTATTCACTCATATAATTTTTTTTATGATATTAACATTCAAAAAGAAGTTTTAAATTGATAACTGAAATGCAAAATTGGATAGAAATTACCTTTAAACTTGATAATTATCTGAAATAAATTACCTCTTAATTTGATAATTATCTGAAATAAATTACCTCTTAACTTGATAATTATCTGAAATAAATTACCTCTTAACTTGATAATTATCTAAAATAAGCTACATAATACCAAGTAAATGAAGTAATACCAAAGAGAGTTATCTCTCTTTTCAAAGGCTCAATGAACCTTAAGCCTTACCCCGAGCATTCTCAATCTTTCTGATAATATCCATGCCATCAACCAGTCTATCTCATATTTGTGGTTCATGATGACCATGATGTGTTCACGACCAAGATGTTTTCTTTCCTCTGGGTCCATGTGTAACACACATTCACAACCAGCCCACCACTGGCCAACACTTGTAAACTCTGATCAAAAAGAACAAAAAACTCTATAAATTTTGGTTCTGTATAAATGAGGAGTACCGGTACTACCTTAAATTTTTTTCAGTTTAAGGGGATGCAATTTCATGAACAAAGGTCTAGTTACAGTACCTGAAATGCTCTACTTTCCTACTTGCAAGGTGAGCAAACAGTGAGTGTTTGGTGAGTGAGTTTAAACATTTAAATATTGGCAGAAATTACAAATTTGTGGGTGAGGATTACCCACAAAATTCATGAAAACTGAACCTTAAAAATATTCTGATTCAAAAGTATTTTCTCTGATTGTTTCATTTCATCTTCCTTTCAATGTAAATATTTATGTACTTACGACACCATGAAGCATATGCTAAATAGTAATTGATTTTTCTGAAGAGGGTTTTGTCAAATGGCCATATCACAAGAGTCAGAAGCTGGATAAAGTTCAGGATAAGTGTGCTGACAAAGAATATGTAGGCAAACAGCAGGAACCAGATAGGCCAACTCTTCCAGTTCCCCATGATTCAGCCTGTAAAAAGGAATTTCATGGATTTGATATTCTTCCCTAATACTGACCAATTTTCACAGCTGAAAACTGCGACATGACAAAAATTACATCACTTAGTTTGCAGTTTTCAACTAATATTAATTGGTGAAATATTTCATCATGCCTGAAAAATTCTGGACAAGACATAATTATTGAAAGCAACAAAGCAAACTATTAAAGCATCTATTTTAAGCTTTAACCAAATATCTGTAGTATGTTTTTCTGCACTCACATGGCTTTAAGTTTTACTTATTTTCAATTTACCAAAAACACCAAGTTTTTTTTTCTTTTTTTTTTTTTTTTGACTGTGTGACACATTATAGCAACTCTATGCAGGTAACCTTCTAATCCTTTGAGGATAAATTATTTAACCATGCAGTGTTCAAAATCATAGTAGACACAATAGTCCTAGATAGATCTACAAAGTTGAATGTACAGATAGTGCTCTCAATATTCTTAGATTTGTGATCATACAATTACTCCTTGAATAAAATTATAAAGGAGGTCAGTTATGGTCAACAAGATGATTGGTAAAGATTCAGCACAAAGAAATACTTATCCAGTCCTCACCACATACAAGGTAGTGTACAATTACTCAAACAATGGAAATTCATCTTTTGATTAAAAGTATTCAAAATCTGCAATGTTAGAACTATCTTTGATTTGGGTAGCTTTTATTTTGATAGCCCATATAACATATATGAATAGTCATATACTTGCGACTTTTTGTCCATTTCTTACAAAAAACATTTTTGTGAAAAACTGGATATATAAATAGCTTTATCAAGCTAATTTGAATAGCTTAATCGGGATTGAAATTCTCTTGGAAAACCCACTAATTTTGTCAATGAATAGATTAATCAGGGGTTGAAATTCTCTTGGAAAACCCACTAGCCCAGGAGCTTCTAGCTGATCAGTAATAAAAAATTACTAGCCCAAACCTCAAACTAACTAGCCCAACAATTTTTTATGCAAAACGAAAACATATTAACAAGTTAAAGTTTCAAATGCTGTGGTGATCAACAGAAACAAATTAAACTACAATGTACATTCAAAAGAAATCAGTCTGCATAGAAAAGCAGAAGTAAACTGACGAGAATTTTTTTCCATTCTGCTAGTCCAACAGACTATCATTACATTTAAATTAGCTAGCCCGAGTCTTAAAATGACAAGCCCCGGGCATCAGGCTACCGTATATTTCAACCCCTGTTAATAAAACTATATGGATAGCTATTTCAAGTCATATAGCTAAACCAAGAGATTGTGCTCAGTGGCGTAGCTGCCATTAGGCACTTAAGGCACGTGCCTACACTTAATTTTTCAGAGAAAAATTATAGAAACAAAACTGTAAAAAAGAAAGAAAATCAATAACTAAATATCATTTTCGCCATTGATAGAAAGATCATTAATGTATAAATAACCACCGATCTGTGCAAAGTATAATAATAACCTGCAATAGTTAACCGGCTGTTTCACTATAGGACTCATTACAAAATGTCTTTAAAATTTCTACATGTAAGTAATTAGATATAGATATAAAACTCCCTTGACGGTAACAAGATGTGTTATGTGTATGTGTGGTTAGTGTCATTCTAATTAATAAGTAATTAATTTGGATTAACAGCAATTAACCTTTTTGTGATTGTCTACCCCAATTTACCACTTTTTTGTGGGTAGACTAGTTTTTTTTTTGTTTTGTTTTTTTTTATATAAAAAAAATATATTCGTTCATTATATATTTAATTTTGAATACAATTTAAATAACTTTCTTCTTCATGTTCTTAATTTGATTATGCTGAAAAAATATGAAAACTCTCATAACTAAAGATTTGTGCTAAAAAAATTGGACTGCACTTTTTTTTTAATCTTTTCTACTTAATATGACATTTCATTTTAAAGAGATCCAGAATATTGTATCTTAAATGCCCAGAATTGTTCACCCAGGGGTCTCAAAATCGTGAAATCTATTTTCCGTCGGAGGGGGTGGGGGGCTTCGCCCCCCTGAACCCCCTACCAGGTCACTGCCCTGGACCCGCCGCACACAGGGTAATTTATGCCTATACTTCATTAAAGTTCTAGCTACGCCCCTGGTGCTGGACCAGTTAGCTGTCGTGATGGTTTTTCCTTGGACAAAGTTAGATTATCTGGTCCCACACAATGTTTTGACTATGTTATGTAGCTTGAAAAGTGTGATGAAATAGCTAAATCAAGCTATAGCCTATAGCTAAATCACGAGCTATGTGCCGGACCTGATTATTCTAACTATTTGAAAGGAGCAGCAAAAAGAAAATCTAAAAATAACTTTATATAGCCTAATAGCCTCCATTCAATAGGAAATGTTCATAAACCTTTTGTAAACACCAAAGCTGCTACAAACGCCCGTATCTAAGGTACAACACACACGATCAACTTGAACTCCGTAATCAAGTTACATTGTAGATGTATAGATGCAAACTGAAGTTATTCATTCGCATTTTTATGAATCTATAAAGCTTGCACAATATCAAATTTCCCCCAAAACAGTCTACAAACACAAACGTTTACTAAATTTACCTAGTTTGGCAAATGGCAGTGATTTTTCATTTTTGGACTTTGGATATTGGCTTATTTACTTTTGGTTGTCGTAAAGAGTAAATAAACAAATTAATATAGTCCTATCTTCAAATTATCATTATAATTAGAATTGATAAAAAAAATATCACTTGTTTTCAAATTTTAGGGTTTTAAAAAAATCCTCATTTAAAATTCTTCTTCCGCTTTACGACAACTGTAGGAAACCGGATTTCGTCTAAACGTGGGTTATGATGATGAAACATAGTTGACACACCATATTTCTACAATTTCTGATTATAGAGGAGGGTTTTGAAAAATTAAGGAGTAACGCAGGTATTTTCAATGTCATTTTTAATCCATATATTCATTACTTGAAGAATATTTATTTAAAAGCATTAGACAACATGACCGAGTTGGATCTCGGAATCATGATAGGGCAATGTGGATCACCACTGAAATATAGGGTCCTACTTAAGTAAATGTAAATGCATGGAAAAGGTGAAGAGATGAATTAAATTTTATAGATTATGCACAACCAATCAGTCAGGTTAATGAAATTGTTACTATTAAATGATCTTAAATCTCACACTAGCAGTTGATTTGCCTAATATTGTATTCCTAAAGTCATACTCTCTGCTATTGAGACTCTTTTGTTGGTATTGCTGTAGATACCCTTTTGATAAATAGCCATATCTTCTAATATGAGAATTTTATCTTAGTTAACAGGGTTTGACATTAATTATATTAACTTCTGTGAGTACGAGACCAGTCGGGCTACTTACCATAAATTTTACAAGCCTTGACCATAAATATGATAAAACCACTAGCTCTAACATATTTTGCAAATTTACTAAATGTGCTAGTTTTAATGAAATGAGTTTTGAAAAAATATTTTGATATTATATAAATAGTGCACGTTTTTGAGGGTAACAGTTGAAATTGACACCCCAAGGAAAACCATTGTCAACCAATGTGTCAGCGGAGGTTGACAATGGGTTTACGAGGGGTGTCAATTTCAACTGTTACCCTCAAAAATGTGCACTATTTATTTTATTATACTGAATGTCTTATTGATTTCGGATGTCATAAAAAAGATTCGGAGATCGTCGTTAAGTTCACGCTTAGAAAGCTTTCAAACTCCCTGCTTCTATTTTTCTCCATAAGAAAGCTTCGGAAAAGATTTACCAACCTCTTTATTGTTTGTTTGCTACTCAAAAAGTCCTTTATCATCTAAAGTTTGCACTCGCAAGGATGTTTCGTCTGTCGTTTGTTGTTTTCAAGTAAACTACATCGGATGCAAGCTTTTATTGACGTTGTTTATTCGGCTTCTTTCAAAAGCCCAACCGACGTTTTGAGAATTCTACGGTGAACCGCATGATTTGAACGCATGTGACATTTTTGTAATGTTACCCGTTGTCAAGTGTGTTGCTAATGCTGAGGGTAACATAACGGATTGTTAAATGCGTCTAAACCAATCACATTTTAGTATTTAACATGAAAGTATGATTTATAAAAGATATTGTTTAATGCATGCTAGGGATGATTGAATATCGATATGAAAAAATAAATATCTTGTAATAAAATGATTTATTATATACCCAACTGTTTGTCACTCAGTTTTACTATTGAATTTATGCAATCACGTGATGGTGTGATCCGACGTTCCGGATCACCACACTGTGGTTTTCTGAATCCATATCACCCCTCTCTGAAACTGATGATGTAGTGCACAGATAAATGACGTATTTATTCTCGCGCATCAAAAAGTTCCTTGACAAAATGGTTTGTTTATAATGTTTAAAAGTTATGCAGTTGATCCAAAAAGTTTTCTTTTATTATATTTTGCTAGTTGTAAAGGGGGTATATAATAAATTTATCATTATAACAGTAACTTGATCCGAAGAGCCGTATCACGTCTCGTTGACAGGCGCGGATCATCAGATCAAACTCGACGCTTCGCGTCTCATTTGATCTGATGATCCGCGCCTGTCAACTTGACGTGATACGACTCTTCGGATCAAGTTACTGGTATAATAATATAATATATATTGACAGTGCAACTGTTAGGGTGAGCACAGATACCTACATTGTACCTATTCAGTTTTAATTTAGATCGGCCGGGTCTTTAAACCACACATGACATTTGGTACCGTATGTCTAGAACTCTGAATTCACATGACGTCGTATGTAAGTTGCATTACCAAAACAAAATCTGAACATTGCTATAGTTTTAATTAAAAAAACAATTTACTGTTCTTCTGCAATAACCATTAAATCAATGTGATTTTATGTTTTGTCGAAATTGTAACTACTGCGACAATGAAGAGGCAAATCTAAAACTGAATAGGTACATTCACACAGGTGACTGCGGGAAAAAATCATTTAGATCTATGTGCAAAGTCTGAATTTTCTCTTCACCCAGGCATTGCTTTAGGAACTTGCAGTAACAAGCGGTGCTTCTCACCGCTTGCTGCGCTCGCTATGATATACTATAAAGCAACTTTTATTTGCGTGCGAGAATTATTCTAGAGTTTTGCGACCTACTTTAACTCGCGAATATTAATTGCTGCAAACCATTTATTTTGCTTTGTATTTGACGTAGAGAATAATTCCTCAGTCGCGTTGCGAATTGATTTCAAACTGACGAATCATGAATAGAAGATGACGTGAATAATAGTTGGTTTACAGTATTGTATTGATACACATCACTTTTCATTTTTGTTTTATAAAAAGTAATAAAATATAATTAATCAAAACTTATCACTGTAATATTTTTGAAAATAAATGCAAAGTTCAATGTTCAAACACAACCTTAATGAAATATCAATTTGTACTGTAAACATGGTACACAATTTTTTTGAAAATTAAGCAATTAAATGATGTGAATACTATGATTTTCAAGCACTATTTTAAAAAAAAAGGATATTTCAGATTGCTGTACCAGTTATCATGATATACTAGTATATCTGATTCTTTCATTACATTCCTACTGGACAAGTATCAACAATTTGACAGACTGTTCACTAAGTTGTGGCCAGTTGAGTCGGGTTAATTCAGACATGTGAATATAATATGAATCACTCTCTACCATCAGCTCATATATTCACCTCTGTCGTTGGCTCGCGTATATCACAGTGATAAGCACGAGAAATAATGCGTTTGTTTTACGCAGGTGAGTTAAGGCTAGATATAGGCATTTTTATGCAAATAATGTAATTAAAATGCCCAAGGACTATATCTATTATACAGACAAAGTTAAAATTTATTGTCTAATACATACTTAGTACCCACGACATGAGATAGCAAGTACACATTATGACGTCATTGTTCTGTACTACACAAGATTATAATGTATATCAACAAAAATGCTTCGGCGCAAAGGCATGCTCTATTTTATTTAACTGAAACAGGGTATATTTAGAAGCAAAATATTCCAAAGTTTGCTGGTATTGCTGCACAAATATCAGCAGCTCAGTTGTATAATTTCTATTTGTAATGTTTAAAGTTGAATAGGGGTAAAAATGTACAGTCCGGTATAAGTTTCCTCACATTCCGATCAAATGAGAAAATGCCTAGGATTTGTGCAGCAGTTTTATTAATCTATAGAATATTCTTCTTAGCATTATACAAATTTTATGTAAAAATAAATAGGGTAATCCCTTGCGCCGAAGCTGTTTTGCTGATGTGTTTATTACCTCCAGTAGGTAAGATCAGTGACGTCATAATATGACGTCATAATGTGTACTGGCTATAACATATCGTGGGTACTAAGTATGCATAAGAAAATAAATCAACACTTTCTCTGAATAATAAATATACCTCTTATGCGTTTTTATTAGCTCATTTGCATAGAAACGCCTATACCTAGCCTTAACTCACATGCGTAATTCATTATAATTAAATGTCTGAGCTAGTGATAGTCCTTAAAGATAGATATTTACTAAATGGATATAAAACTATTAGTTTAATTTGAAATAATCATTGAAATGCTATGTTTTTTATGATATGTCAAAAATCTTGACGCGAGCCCATTGCAGAGGTGTCTGAGAGAGGAACGAACGACAACTCTGCATAGGAGATTGAATATGAATATGTGAATATAATTATAAGCATTGTATAAAGATCAATACAATGAACTTCAATCATGTTTTATGAAATTACTTTATTGTAAATAATTATTTATTATTATAGGTCTGAATTCAATTTTTTTGTTTTAAAGATCTGCAGTCCTATATTTAAGATTAATATTCATATTCATTTGTGTTGAGGGTGTTAGGTTTGATTTTGCATTTGTATATAATTAATAAGCATTGTATAAAGATCAATCCAATGAACTTCAATCATGTAATTTAAAAAAATTGAATTCAGATCTATAGGCAACACCAATTTAATTTCTTGTTCGTTGGATATTTGATGAAAAAAGGTACGAGCGGGCATGTGCTAAAATAATAATATTATTACTTTTTTGTAGGCAAAATTCTTAGGTGGAGTGTGAAAAATTTTTAGCGGACAATTATATTTTTTCCTGATTTGCAGAGTAAGCAGATTTAAAATACGAAAAATAGAGCAGAAATGGAATAGAAAATAGCACAGAATTTCCACGGTGCGGGAAATTGAAATTAATATTTTTGTATAGTTTTGCTTAAATACTAGTGTGCGGGTCTGATGAACAAAAAATTTTATTGGTGTGGCCATAATAATAAATTATTTTTTACAATAAAGTAATTTCATAAAAATATTGATTTTGTTGAAATGTACTTGATATAAAATGAGATCTTCCGACATGTCTTTGTCGACTGGGGAAGGGGGGGGGGGGGAGGGTTTTAATTTGGTGCAAAAAAACAGGAAACTAAACTGTTTTGATTAGTTAGATTGGTACATGGTGTAACGCACTCCATATGTCTCTATTACTCTTCTGATTAAGATTAGAAAAAAAAAAATCCTGAACCTGTTATATTTTTAAAAGAAAAGTTAGGACTGAATTCTATTTTGACAAGAATATCTTACATTATAATTACATACAACATTAATTTTTCTAGGCTCCTGTTTTGTTTTTTTTGTTTTTTTTTTTCTTCTAGTCAGAAGCTGTTTCTTTAATTTACTGTACATAATATCTTTTTAAATTAAGTCACATTAAAATGCCTTGAAATTGAATGATATTTCTTGACTCTCTTAAACCCCATTACTCATTGACAATAACAATTTCCCTTTCTGTAGTAATCACTTGTAGAGTGTATCTTAAAGATGGAGCAATTCACACTACCTCTGTCATGTGCCCACTATGTAGACCTGCCCCCAGGATCATGGATCAGCAAATTTAATTAATTAAACTTAAATTTCTATCATCTGTAACTATTACTGTGAAATGGAACTTTTTACAGACATAGCAGTTTGATGATGCAATTTTGAATAGCATATTTATCTTGGACTGTTTGTCTGACTTCTAAAACAAACAGATTTTGACTTAATAAGATGTTTTATGATCCTGGGGCCTGAAGGGATTTCTTAGTAATTATGGCATTTGTGTGGAATATAATTTGAAACATGATTAATGATAGCAACCCAAAAATAGATATGAAGTCACCAAAACATTTGATTTTTTGTTAAGTGCATTCATACTTACCTATGATCATCATCATGTGCATTGTGTTTGACAACATACTGTATATTTCTGTCACTTAATGATCATATTACAATATATTTATTAAGAGCACATAATTATATATTCTTTTATATTTGTAATAATAAGTGTATATTCATAAGCACAGACAGGTAGCCAAATGATTTCTAATAATTAGTTATTACACCTCATTATTCAGTGTACCAGAAAAGCAGACATGTTGCCCTGAGGGGCATATTTCATCATTCATCTGATCAAACAGGAAGCGAAGAGAATACATGTGCATGCATATTTTAAGATTGACATTCAGGTCTATGTAAACAATTGGTGCTACATGTATATTGTACAAATATATATCTGTTGAACTTGAAAGGCGAGAACTTCTTTCACAAAATAATTATTCTAAAAAGAAATGATAGGTTTTGACTGATATGAGTTGACATATTCATTGATAAGAATTAACCAAGATTGCATCATGCTGTATATATATATCTAGAAACTGATTGTTTACAACATACTTAGCTATTGTGAATATTTATTGAATTCAATTTCAAAATAATTTGGATTTTTAATTTTCTTCAGTATGGATGTCAATGGTTTGACTGAGAAAATGGCATCTACATCTGTTTCACTTTCACCAGAAGAGAAATTGGAGATCATCAAAAGGAACCTGCAGGTATACAGACCAATTAATCAAAACTATAAAGGATATTCTTGAAGAGTTCTTTTTCTCATGAATTAGAAATACACTGTAACTCACTGACCATTATATGAAATACATTATACTAGTGTTTTGGCTGTAGTCTAAAAAGGCAAAATAGTTGTTGAACTTTTTGAGCATAACTGTATATCAAGAAGAGATTGTGTTCATTCATTGCAGGCTTTTCATGTTATGAACAAAAATATTTGGTATAGTACACCTCTGAATTTAGTGGGAAAGTGAATCAATTAATAAGTGTTAATACAATGAGGTATTGTAATTAAGCATGTCAAGTCAATTTAGATAAGTCTTATGGATCACAGTAAAACATTTCATTAAAAGTGAACAGACTGAGATTCAAAATTATTTGGAACAACACACTCTGTAGTCTGTACTAGAATAACTGAATTTGATGAATTAAGAAAGTAGAAAAGCAATATAAAACTGTTGTCCTTAGAGAATTGTTATAACAACCTTTTTCTCTATAAATCTAATACATAACTGAAAAGATTTGACAATTTCTAATGGTGATGTAAAGCCCAAGTAAATTAGATACACTCCTGTAACTTCAGTAAACAATGTTTACAAATCAATACATGTACACATGGATTTTACTTCTTTTACGCCTCTAAATATAAATATTATCTGACATATTCTTTTCACAAAAAGCACTGACAAAATAAAGATATATTTATATGCAAGTTATAAATGTTTCCAATATGATCATGATGATAAACAGTCAAACCTCATTATACTGAACTCGATGGAGTCAAGAAAAAAACTTTGAGGTATCTGAGGATTTGAGATTTTAGGGTAATATACTTGAGGAATAAGTGGTTGGGACTTCTCAATCACTTAGACATAACCACAGTATTTGGGATACTGAAGTTCAACTGTATTTTGAATTGTTGTAGGAAATAATAGGAGAGGAGAAGCTAAAAACCATTCTTAAGGAGAGAGATGTGAAGGTTTACTGGGGGACAGCCACTACGGGGAAACCCCACGTGGCATACTTTGTCCCCATGTCTAAGATAGCCGACTTCCTCAGGGCCGGATGTGAGGTAAGTAAAAGTATTGACTGTTGCTCTTTCAACTACAATATAGTTCGAAGTGCAGTTTTCTGTAAAAGCAGGAAGAATCGGGTAAAGTGCAAATGATATATTGCTACATAAGCTGATAATGGTTATTTACTTATTTGAATTTGTTGAAAGAAAAGTTGAGGTCATCACATTTATCATTAAGTTCATTTGTTAGTTTGCCATCTATGTCTTTTTCTAGTAAAACAAAATATGAAAAAGATATGTCAGACTCTATGGTGACTTCTTTCAAGTTCAGCGACATAATTACATGGAATCAATGAATAATTGTTAATTGATAAAACATTGTCTTTATTTGTAAACATTGAATTTAATACCTTAATTTCCTCTTTTTTTCAGGTAACCATTCTGTTTGCAGACTTACATGCTTACCTAGACAATATGAAGGCCCCCTGGGATCTGCTGAGTTTACGAGTCCAGTACTATGAGAGAGTCATCAAAGCCATGCTCAAATCTATAGGGGTTCCCCTAGACAAACTGAAGTTTGTGAAGGGCTCAGACTACCAGCTCAGCAAGTAAGTAGATAAGTTCATTGTATAGGAAAGTTTAGTATAGCATTATTGTTAAGATATTTCCCATTTTTAAAATTTTAGAAATTTATAGAAAAATTTCAGAGGGTGAGAAGAACGATTAATGTTTCAACCTTAAATAATGATAAAAAAAAGTGGAGTTTTTTTTTTTTAATATTTTTTTTTCTGATTACAAGGTTGCAATAAACTCATTAGAACTTGACTTTGTCTTGACACAGTACATATGTAGACTACATGAACATGCATCGGACATGCAGATAGGGTGACATCATACTCAAAATTTTTGTATGAATGCAATCAATTATTAATAATGAATCCAATTTTAATCAGATTAATGTATTAGAAATAATTAATACATATGTTAATGTACAATATGTCCTAGGATCACAAAAAAGGTTGATTCAATCATCTTTAAGTTGTCCATATTTAAATATGAACATAAGGAAGTATACTGATTTTGACTTAAGTCTTCTTTCATGGTCTATGGCTAGACGATATTTCTTTTCTGAGAGGTTTCAGCAGTTATATGATTTATCATGTGCTTCAGTGTACATATATAACCTCTACACCAAAAAAATGACAGGAATATCTTTTAATAATATTGCCATATTTATAACAGAAAAAATAAAGATATGAAGTGGAAACTTTTACAATGTGGAAATGTTGACAAAATTGATGAATTTCTTAAAGTCATCAAAGTTTCATCTCGCCGACTTTCATATTCCTCTTAAAGAGAGCACTGTTTAAATACTTGAAAATTGTCATTTTCTATTTTGCCTTTTTTCTTATATGGAATTTGTCAAATATTTCACAAACCTTCAACAAATTCATTATACCGGTAACCACTTTAATTTACAATATCTCTCTAATATAAGGATGAATTACATATTTATTTTCTCTGCAGAGAGTACACTCTGGATGTGTACAGAATGTCATCTATGGTAACAGAACACGATGCCAAGAAAGCGGGGGCTGAGGTAGTCAAGCAGGTGGGGAATCCCCTCCTAAGTGGCCTCCTATACCCAGGACTGCAGGTATCAGTGCTGACTGTGCTAACAAACTTAATTGATTTACAAAATTGTCTATGAATAAGGCAAATACATGTAATATGTTATTAAATACTGAAATCAGAAATAATGAAATTTAAGTATTTACAAGACCAAATTTTTAACAGACCAAGTGTAGTTTTTTAAGGCACAATTTTATAAAATTAATGTAGATTTTCTGGGTAATGTTTAAATGAAATTTGAATTGAATTTTCATATTTGTTAGGCTCTAGATGAGGAGTACTTAAAGGTTGATGCTCAATTTGGAGGTGTAGATCAGAGGAAAATCTTCACATTTGCTGAAAAGGTTGGTTTGAGGTCTGACGACATGTTGGTCGAATATCTGTTTTGTATTTCTTCGTAAAATACAACAGATTAATCATTATTATCACTTATTTCTGTTTTTTTAAATTGTTTTCAAAATGTCTAAGTAGACAAAGACACAAAAAATTGTGATATTGACAATACTAGTGATTTCCAATAGGATTCTATAGTAAATAACATCCTCAGGAGAAGAACTTGTAAGTTGTAAGAAGTTCTTAACACAAAAGGATTAGAAACAAGTTCTTAGAACTTGTTTCTAATCCTTTTGTGTTAAACAATAAAATATGTTCAAATCAAAATCCTCTGGTATCTTGCAAAAATGCCTGGTAAGGTACATTAATTTTTTGCAAGGAAACTTGATTAAGTAGCAATTATTGAGGAACTAAAATACAAATTTTAATGCAAAGAGTGAACCCCATACATGGAAAATTGAAAGGTGAATTTTCTAAAATCAGTGTTTAATGATGTGGTGTTAATCAATATTTAATGAAAAGTTGAAAATGAAAATTATTTTAAATTTTATTGTTTTTCAGTACCTACCTCATTTAGGGTACACAAAAAGAATTCATCTCATGAATCCTATGGGTAAGTTAACTTCTGAAACATTGAGTTCATTCTAAATCTTTGTAACAAATAATTTATATACTGTACATGTATAATTACCAGTTACGTAACAGAGAATATGATAAAATTTGAAAATATTTTCTCAGGCTGAGCTTTGTATGCTTGATGGTTATAAAAGTATAAAGATACATTTCACATATGTATTTCAGACAATCTTAAAGTTCATGGTACTGAACTATGTGTAAGATAAAAATATTGATGTGTCTAAGATTTTTCATTGATTGAATTTAATCATGGATTAAACTTCTACAACAAAGAGTATCAATCTGAAAAGATAATATGATACATAAATGTATAAATATGTTTACTGTTGTATGAAATTTCAAGAAATCCTTATAAGCAAGTTTAACTCAATACTTGAACTAGTAAAGTTTAAATGAATGCCAGTGAAATGAGAAACAAGGCTCACTTAAAGTATTGGTATTTATTAATATTCTGAATTTTTCTAGAAAATTAATATTAATTTTAATGAACTACATTATGACGTTAATTGTTAATATTCTGTTTTGATTACCCACAGTGCCTGGGCTGACGGGGGACAAAATGAGTTCCTCCGTGGAGGATTCTAAGATTGATTTACTGGATTCCCCCGCTGCTCTGAAAAAGAAGCTGAAGAAAGCCTTCTGTGAGCCGGGCAATGTGAAGGATAATGGTGTCTTGTCCTTCTGTCAACATGTATTGTTCCCACTCAGAGCTAAAGAAGGTGAGGGTATTGTTAAGATTTTATGTTGTGATACAATGTATACTAGCCCAAATATCAAAATTTTTTTAAAAAAATGCTGTGATGGGGTAATAAAAACTATATTAGAGGGGTTGAGATTTTAAACTTGTATGCATACGTGTACGTGTGCACAAACTTTGACGTACACGTACACGTTTATCGTAATTTGTTGAGATTTTAATGATGTGTAACATGAACGTGTAGACTGCAATTGGTGTCTCTGTTTCAACTATTTAGTAGTTTTGTGACATTAGTTTGACTTTATTTAGTGAACAAAACATGGTTAAAATAATCTATACTTATAAATTAATAAATTTTGCAAATAAACTCCGAAACGGGTGCACCAGAGTTCTTACTTACTCCTCTAAGAATACACACGATACAAGATGATGTCCATAAACTATATTTAGATTTCACTTGCATTGTAAGTATCGTACATTAAATTAAAAGTCTACTTTTATTTTCTATAAACAGCCATGAAATAGCAAAAATGTGAGTACGGTGGCGTTTTCGGTTGGCGGATCTAAGTTACTGGCAATTTTTAATGAAACTGACAACAAGCAATCGTTTATTTATTTCATTAAACGTCATTACTGAATTATTCAATCAAAACTTGATTTAAATGATATAAAAGAAATAAGTTGTGATAACCGATTAAAAAGGAAAATGTGCAAATTATTTTCGTCATTGACCGATCGTAATATTGACGGAAGCTTCTAGAACATCATTAGCATCGAGCCCGATGTTAAAAAGAAAAACGAGGCGATTAATATAGCTGCTTTAACATAAAAAAAGCTTTTGTGTAAATGGTCATTGATATAATGGTAAAACATTGATAACACTGTAAGTTGTGAATATATTTATATATCGAAAGACTATTACATATATGTAGTAGGTTTTCCTAATAAATTTATCGCTAAAATTTGTATATATATATATTCCTCACTGAGAGCATCGTGGCAACGATCCCGAAGTACAATTTGTACTGCGTAATAAAGTTGCTTACATGAAAAGAGAATATTAATGAATAAGGCATTATTCAAATACAATTATGCTGTAAAATTTTGTGCTTTAATCAATACATTTCAGTTTTTCCTGAATACAGTCTTTTGTATCAAATACTCGGCCTATTTTCCAGTGGCAGATCCAGGAATCTTGAGAAGGGGGGGGGGACCAGTTTGGGGTTGGGGTAGGGGCCCACGGACACACCGAAAAAAATTGATTTATTAAATTTTATGTATATTTTGGACACAAAACGAGAGGGGGGCTGGGCCCCCTCTCTAAATTCGCCAGTGTATTCATAGGGCGTTAAATATAAAAGCTAATTTTTACACAGGTACTTGGGCCTTGGATTATAAATATGTATGTACCTTATTGATATTTAAAAAAAGAGGTAAGGTACAGTTTTTACATATCAATAAGGCACATACATATTTAAACCAAGACCCAAGTACCTGTGAATTTTTACCAAAAAAAAATCTATTTCTCAGAAAAATGCGCATATTCACTGCTTTTATTCTTGACGGAAATGAATAAGAGCATCTGAAGTACAATATTAACATAATATATACAATATCCATAACATAGTATATAACAGGTTTCACAATAAACGTCAATTAATGATATTGTTATTTAAGTTTTACAAAGGGGGGGGGGGGGGGGTTAGAGAGGTACTTCATGCGGGATTTTGAACAAAGTATTTCTTCCTGCTATAAGCCTGTAGGCTGTCAGTAGAAACTACAATGTATATATTATTAGATTTTTTCTGTCGGTAGTGGTATAAATTCAATTCCCCGCGCTTGCGCAGGATTTCATCTAGTTGTTTAAAAATAAATTGACAAGTTTTTATTGAAAAAGCTGCAAGTTTACACCTACGTGTAGATGCCTTTTTACAAGTTGTAGGAACATGTAGAAAACTTATCAAAACCAAAACTGATGACCTAATACGCAAGAAATTTAGGGAATTCCCCCTACTAGACGTACACGTACACGTATGAAATCTCAACCTCTCTATTGTGAAAAACTTGGCTGACATATCATAAATTAGCTAGGGAATAGGCTTCTCTCTTGGTTTCAATTTACATCAAATTTACCACCTACAAATGTACTGATCAATACTTGTCTTTTAATTTGAAACATTTTTGTAAAATTGATATTGAGCGTAGATTATCTCCCTTTAACCACTGACAGTTTGTATTTTTCTTGTTTACAATGTGTTTGTTATTCTGTAGGTTTCCTTGTAACCAGGAAGCCAGAGTTTGGTGGGGACTCACTGTACGCCACCTATGATGACTTAGAAAAGGCATTTGCTAAAGAGGTATTTAAAGAAAGAAAAGAATTTATTGTTGAAGATTGTATCCAATAGCCTTAGCTCATACTGTACAAATGGAAGACAATTTTTAGAAATCAATAATTATGCAGTTCCCTATAAATGAAAGAATATGACAGGTTTGGGATACACATCTTCATACATACATGTTTATGATTTCCTATCAAGAAGTTATTTTAAAATATTTAAAGCATTTAAAACTGTTTTAATAGATGCAGTTTACCAAATATTTCGATATTTATTAGTCAGAGTATATATCTCATAAATATATATTATTTTAATATTTAAGACTTATTCATCAGCGAAAAAAATACTTTACAAGAATATTTATAATGGCAAATTTACATATTTGAATTTTAATAGGAAGTACATCCTGGAGATCTGAAGGTTGCAGTGGAAGGATATTTAAATGAGCTGCTGGAACCAATCAGAAAAGAGTTTGAGTCAGCTGAGAACAAAAAACTGGTGGCCCAGGCTTACCCTGTAGAGAAGAAAAGTAAGGGAGCTTACTCTTGATGCATTTGTGTTTTAGGCTTAAACTAAAAAAAAAATAATTAAAACAAAATAAATACTATCAATGTCTTAATTTGATTTCAATTTTTTGGGTAAATCTTATTTACCTCTCTGATTAAAAAAAATATTTTTTTTCTGATTTAATATTATATCAAGAAAAGAAAAACACACCTGAGTAAGACATACATGTAATTCAAAAATTAAATACTGAGCAGATGTTATGTGATTTTTTTTCATTTACATGTATTTTTAAAAGTGTTATGTTAAAAGCATGTGTGAAACTTACAGTACTTTTTAGATTGCGTGTGTGTATGTTTGTTTTATCTTTAATTATGGATGTTTAAATACATGTAGTACTTTTATTTTACAGAGAAGCCAGGCACTCAGCCGGCAGCTGGTGGGACAGGAGAACTCGCTCCTTCATTATTAGATCTACGAGTCGGCAAAATCCTGGAGGTCAAAAAGGTCAATTGTGTTCACATTTTTCTAGCTACATTAATATTGATGTCAATTTGTTTTTTCATATTTACTCTAAGTTATTTTTTAAAAAAATAATCAGACTGAGTATTTTATGAATCTAAACCTAGAAAGTAATTGGTCACAAGTCTTCACATATGATATTAAACACAGCAAGATAATAATAAATATATTTTCTCATAATATTTTTGTAAACTTAAAAAATCGTTAAATGTATCTTAAATAGTTGTCACTTTTCATTCTTTGAGAAGTATCGGATTGTTGAGTCAGTGTACACAAAAACAAGTTTTTTAGAGAAATATTTTTGATAATAATTTTTGACTTTTTTTTTCTGTGTGTAGCGTGTAGCATCCATACACATACTCACTGGAATTACATAGAAAAATTTGAAAAATATTTTTTTTTTTAATAATTGTTGATTTTCCTCTGTGTATAGCATCCTGATGCTGAGTCTCTGTACATAGAAACAGTGGACATTGGGGAGGAGAAGCCGCGGACAGTGGTCAGTGGTCTGGCTGGACTGTACCCTATGGAGAACCTGCATGAGAGACTGGGGGTGTTCCTGTGTAATCTCAAGGCAGTCAAAATGAGGGGCGTGGAATCCCAGGCCATGCTTATGTGTGCCTCAGTGTAAGTTATTAAGTAAATATATATGATGAGTGCTTTTTAACAAATGCACTAATTATCATTACATAATACATGCATATATTTGCATGTTATTAATTTCATGAATTAAATGAAGAAACTATACAGTCATGTGGGGTTTATTTCTGTGGTACCATGACAGCATACTGTAAGCGTATTACATTTGGCTACATGTATTCTTTTTAGTGCTTTTGGCGGAAAGAAACTTCAGCTAATTCATTACAATGCTAAATGTCTTGCATTGATATACATAGATAAGAACATTAAGAAATGTGCTAAATCAAATGTACGCTAACTTGTTCAAAAATCAATTTCCACCAAATATCGCAAACGCTAAATAAAATACATTTACAGTATTATTAACACTAAATGAAATGTGTATAATAGCATTTGGGCATCGGAAATTATTGACTATATTTAATTACCCCATGTATGAAATTCAGGTTGTCAGAACAAGTGACCAACACAGTTTTGTATCATTTTGAATGTATTCATTATTTATATCAGAACTAAACCTGTTCTGTTTTGCATACCAACTTTCAGTTCACTTAATTAAAATTAGTCATCTGTCTTAATTATTCAAAACCATGTACTAGGAGCATATTTATGAGAACTTTTCTCTTATTTTTGTGCATTAACTTGAATGTATACAGCAGAAAAATTAATGTTCTAATAATGTTTTATTTTTGGTTTAATATCAAAAGTTCCTGTGAAGAACTAATACAAATCTCAGGTTTCCCCTCTTTGTGTTGTAGAGATGAGCCGCGGGCTGTAGAACCTTTAGATCCACCCCAGGGAAGTGCCCCGGGGGACAGGGTTGTGTTTGAAGGATTTGAGGAGGGAACCCCTGAAGAAGAATTAAAACCCAAGAAGAAAGTCTGGGAAAAATTACAGGTACAGTGTTAGAGGGAAAAATTACAGGTACAGTGTTAGAGGGAAAAATTACAGGTACAGGGTTAGAGGGAAAAATTACAGGTACAGTGTTAGAGGGAAAAATTACAGGTACAGTGTTAGAGGGAAAAATTACAGGTACAGTGTTAGAGGGAAAAATTACAGGTACAGTGTTAGAGGGAAAAATTACAGGTACAGTGTTAGAGGGAAAAATTACAGGTACAGTGTTAGAGGGAAAAATTACAGGTACAGGGTTAGAGGGAAAAATTACAGGTACAGGGTTAGAGGGAAAAATTACAGGTACAGTGTTAGAGTGGACTCTTCACATACTTAAATTTCACATGTCATATTGTAAACAAAATAATATTTGCAGCAACATTTATTCATTTGTAAGTTTTGAATGTTGTGTAATTTTTGCGATTGAAGAAACATTAATATAAAGGCACAATTAAATGTGAAATGGTTAGCAGCAAGAGATATTCACCAAGTAAACAAAGATCGTAAAAACGTGTAAATATCTCTCGCACATGAATAAAAGTGTATGTCTGAGTGAGATTTTGCTAAGGTAATATTTTCTTTACTTGTAGGTGGATTTGAGAGTGGACGGGGACAGTAAAGCTGAATGGCAGGGCCACATAATGAAAACAAAACTAGGAAACGTCACAGCTAACAGTCTAAAATGTGTTCCTATCAAGTGATAGAAAAAAAGACTTCATTTAGAGACCACAGTGCTTTGTTATTTATTATCATTTTGTTTCTTTATGACAAAAACAATTTTTGTGAAGTCACCCAATCTTATACAATCTACTTCGTTTTTTAATTATCTCTGGGTATGACCATTATTTCTGCAAAAATGAGAATTAAAGTGTATTCATAAATTAATATTTTTTACACTTTGGAGCTTGTTTTATTTTTGGTGCATATATCGAAGATATTTTGGAGATTTGTAAATTGAATTTTACTGTTTTATTTAATACATTTAAATAAATTTTTCAAGACCACCTGGGAATGAAGCTTATTGTTTTTTATAGGTTCATACAAATAAATGTAAGTCAAGGCTTTGGGAGGCAATTTGTTTAATGTGATGACAGAGTAACATATAGGTAGCACATGACATGTGTTCTTATATTCAGTGTAAAAAAAAAAGTCAGAAGACATCTTCCTCAATAATATATAATTTTCACATTGATTTTGTCTTTTAAGTACATGTATTGCCACTTCTACAAGTTTTCTCATAAAAAATTGAGGTACTTTATAAGGCATTTTATTTTGTGCATGATACCAGAGGGTGGTGTTCCGACATAATCCTATTGGAAATCACGAATTACCAATATAATTTTTGGTGTTTTTAGCTCACCTGAGCCGAAGGCTCAAGTGAGCTTTTCTGATCACATTTTGTCTGTAGTCCGTCTGTCCGTCCGTCCGTCTGTCTGTCCGTCTGTAAACTTTTCACATTTTCGACTTCTTCTCAAGAACCACTGGGCCAATTTCAACCAAACTTGCCACAAAGTATCCTTGGGTAAAGGGGATTCAAGTTTGTTCAAATGAAGGGCCACGCCCTCTTCCAAGGGGAGATAATTAAGAATTCGTGAAAAATTAATGGCATCATTAAAAAATCTTCTTCTCAAGAACCACTGTGCTTGAAAACATGAAACTTATGTGGAAGCATCCTCAGGTAGTGTAGATTCAAGTTTGTTCAAATCATGACCCCCGGGGGTAGGGTGGGGCCACAATGGGCGATCAAAGTTTTACATAGGAAATATACAGGAAAAATCTTTAAAAATCTTCTTCTCAAGAACAGCAAAGCCATACTTGGTCATATTTATATGGTAGCATCCTCAGATAGTGTAGATTCAAGTTTGTTCAAATCAGGACCCCCGGGGGTCGGGTGGGGCCACAATGGGCGATCAAAGTTTTACATAGGAATATATAGGAAAAATCTTTAAAAATCTTCTTCTCAAGAACAGCAAAGCCATAATTGGTCATATTTACATGGAAGCATCCTCAGGTAGTGTAGATTCAAATTTGTTCAAATCATGACCCCCGGGGGTCGGGTGGGGCCACAATGGGTGATCAAAGTGTTGCATAGGAATATATAGGAAAAATCTTTAAAAATCTTCTTCTCAAGAACAACAAAGCCATCATTGGTCATATTTATATGGTAGCATCCTCAGGTAGTGTAGATTCAAGTTTGTTCAACTCATGACCCCCGGGGGTCGGGTGGGACCACAATGGGCGATCAAAGTTTTACATAGGAATATATAGGAAAAATCTTTAAAAATCTTCTTCTCAAGAACAGCAAAGCCATGATTGCTCATATTTACATGGAAGCATCCTCAGGGAGTGTAGATATCAGATTTGTTCAACTCATGACCCCCGGGGGTCGGGTGGGGCCACAATGGGAGATCAAAGTTTTACATAGGAACACATAGTAAAAACCTTCTTCTCAAGAACAGCAAAGCCATGATTGGTCATATTTATATGGTAGCATCCTCAGATAGTGTAGATATCAGATTTGTTCAACTCATGACCCCCGGGGGTCGGGTGGGGCCACAATGGGAGATCAAAGTTTTACATTGGAACACATAGTAAAAATTCTAAAAAAAAAAAACAATTTGTTAAGAATACCAAAGCCATGATTGGTCATATTTATATGGTAGCATCCTCAGATAGTGTAAATACAAATGTGTTCGAATCATGACCCCCGGGGGTCGGGTGGGGCCACAATGGGCGATCAAAGTTTTACATTGGAACACATAGTAAAAATCTTTAAAAAAAACTATTTGTTAAGAATAGCAAAGCCATGATTGGTCATATTTATATGGAAGCATTCTTAGATAGTGTACATTCAAGTTTGTTCAAACATGACCCCTGTGGGTCGGGTGGGGCCACAATGGGTGATCAAAGTTTTACATAGGAATACATAGGTTAAATCTTTAAAGATCTTCTACTCAAGAACAGCAAAGCCATGATTGGTCATATTTAAATGGAAGCATCCTCAGATAATGTAGATTCAAATTTGTTCAGTTCCTGACACCCCCCCCCCCAACCACTTTTATATTTAAACTTTTCAACCTTTCAAGATTGAAGTGATTTCTGCTTTTTCCTAGCCATAGTGCTCAGGTGAGCGATGTGGCCCCTGGGCCTCTTGTTTTTTTTTAAAGACATTTTGAAAACACTTAAGAAATCAAAAGGTGATGCTAATTATCAATATTTAATATATAATTTGAAGAGCTGGAACCAAGGACCTCCGGCATACTATACTAGTGCTTTAACCACTGAGCTACTAAGACCTGATATATAGACTGACTTCCCACACTTGTGAAACAGGTGTCACTTAAATCCCTAAAACAGCCAAACTTTTTCGTATGTCTCCATAATTCATGTATTTGAGGTTCATAACCTTGTAAACCTGAATGAGAATTTATTTTGTGTGCTTTATGTACTATGTTCATGCTATGTACCAGCATATCATTAATATATCTATATTAATGTATTTTTAAAACTCGTCAAAATTAAAGTTTAATTTTTAGCTCACCTGAGCTGAAAGCTCAAGTGAGCTTTTCTGATCACCCGTCGTCCGTCCGTCTGTCCGTCCGTCCGTCCGTCCGTCTGTAAACTTTTCACATTTTCAACTTCTTCTCAAGAACCACTGGGCCAATTTTAACCAAACTTGGTACAAAGTATCCTTGGGTAAAGGGGAGTGTAAATTGTCAAAATAAAGGACCAAGTCCCCTTACAAGGGGAGATAATCAAGAAAAGACAAAAATAGGGTGGGGTCATTAAAAAAACTTCTTCTCAAGAACCACTGGGCCAGAAAAGCTGAAACTTATGTGGAAGCATCCTGGGATAGTGTAGATTCTAAATTGTTAAAATCATGACCCCCGGGGGTAGGGCGGGGCCACAATAGGGAATCCAAGTTTTACACTGAAATACATAAGAAAAATCTTTAAAAATCTTCTTCTCAAGAACCACAGGGCCAGAAAAGCTGAAACTTATATTGAAGCATCCTGGGGTAGTGTAGATTCTAAATTGTTCAAATCATGACCCCCGGGGGTAGGGTGGGGCCACAATAGGGAATCCAAGTTTTACATTGAAATATATAGGAAAAATCTTAAAAAATCTTCTTCTCAAGAACCACTGAGTCAGAAAAGCTGAAACTTATATGGAAGCATCCTGGGATAGTGTAGATTCTAAATTGTTAAAATCATGACCCCCGGGGGTAGGGCGGGGCCACAATAGGGAATCCAAGTTTTACACTGAAATACATAAGAAAAATCTTTAAAAATCTTCTTCTCAAGAACCACAGGGCCAGAAAAGCTGAAACTTATATGGAAGCATCCTGGGGTAGTGTAGATTCTAAATTGTTCAAATCATGACCCCCGGGGGTAGGGTGGGGCCACAATAGGGAATCCAAGTTTTACATTGAAATATATAGGAAAAATCTTAAAAAGTCTTCTTCTCAAGAACCACTGAGTCAGAAAAGCTGAAACTTATATGGAAGCATCCTGGGTTAGTGTAGATTCTAAATTGTTAAAATCATGACCCCCGGGGGTAGGGCGGGGCCACAATAAGGAATCCAAGTTTTACATTGAAATACATAAGAGAAATCTTTAAAAATCTTCTTCTCAAGAACCACTGGGCCAGAAAAGCTGAAACTTATATGGAAGCATCCTGGGGTAGTGTAGAATCTAAATTGTTCAAATCATGACCCCCGGGGGTAGAGCGGGGCCACAATAGGGAATCCAAGTTTTACATTGAAATATATAAGAAAAATCTTAAAAAATCTTCTTCTCAAGATCCACAGGGCCAGAAATATTGAAACTTATATGGAAGCATCCTGGGGTAGTGTAGATTCTAAATTGTTCAAATCATGACCCCTGGGGGTAGGGCGGGGCCACAATAGGGAATCCAAGTTTTACATTGAAATATATAGGAAAAATCTTTAAAAATCTTCTTCTCAAGAACCACTGGGCCAGAAAAGCTGATACTTATATTGAAGCATCCTGGGGTAGTGTAGATTCTAAATTGTTCAAATCATGACCCCCGGGGGTAGGGCGGGGCCATAATAGGGAATCTTAGTTTTACATTGAAATACATAAAAAAAATCTTTAAAAATCTTCTTCTCAAGAACCACTGGGCCAGAAAAGCTGATACTTATATGGAAGCATCCTGGGGTAGTGTAGATTCTAAATTGTTCAAATCTTGACCCCTGGAGGTAGGGCCGGCCACAATAGGGAATCCAAGTTTTACATTGAAATATATAAGAAAAATCTTTAAAAATCTTTTCAAGAACCACTGGACCAATAAAGCTGAAACATATTTGGAAGCATCCTGAAGTAGTGTAGATTCTAAATTGTTCAAATCATGACCCCCGGGGGTAGGGCGGAGCCACAATAGGTATACAGTGGCGCCGCGTTTATCCGGACGCCATTTATCCGGACGCTTCACCATCCGGACGATTTTTTTTTTGGGAACCGATTTTTTCCACGTTATTTTGTCTCATTAATCCGGAAATTCGCGTTCCGTATCCGGACGGTCAATTTCTACTACAAAACGTAATAGTTCATTGAAAAATGACTCGTTTATCCGGACGGTAATTTTTCAAGAAACGACTTTTTCACACAATAATCTGTTCAAATCATATTTCTAACCGTATGTACATCGGTAAATTCATGAGAATTTTGGAGAGTTGTAAATAAAGTAAACAATAAATCGAGTGATTTCGTAATGCTCTTTATCATGTTGATTGCGTTAGTTTAAAATACTATTTTCCTTTTCTAAAAACGTAAATGTATTTGAAACGCTTTTTCCCCACAAGGCAGTTTAGAAAAGTACATAACTGAAGAAATATCTCTATTTAATGTACTACCGTTTACAAACGTCCATTGCTTTAGAAAAGATATAACTGGCGTTACGTACAGAAGTTGATTACGTTTATCAAGGTATTTTTAATGATCGAAATTCAAACTTAGCGTCTGTAGAAAAAAATATTGATAATCATGAAGATGACTTGTGTTTACGAATGTTTTAATACTTTGTTTGAGTAAGCTTGCAGTTAATTTTATAGTTACCCTGTGTAATGAATATACGGGGTTAGTTTATATTTGAACATTTTTAATGATGATGCTAAACAGTTCTGTCATATCATATGAGCTTCAATAATTATAATATATGGCTAAATAAAACAACTGTAGATCAGAATTTGCTCAGCCCATGAAGTCACAAGCCAAAGAGAAGGCGAATTAAAATAGGAGGTCTCAGCATAAAATTGCCCATCCATTTCTTTTTATTGTGTAAATTACATTTTAATATATTTTTTTCTTTAATCAATTACTGCTTTTAAAACAATAAACCAAAATATAATTTAAAAGTTTTTTTCTTTGCTGTCACATTTGAAACAAGAATGTGCATATATACAATGTACATGCTTAGAGAGTGCTTTTTGAGATGTGATTCAATTATCCGGACGATTCATTTATCCGGACGATTTCGTTGGGGACAGAGGCGTCCGGATAAATGAGGCGCCACTGTATTAAAAGGGGGGAAATCTGATAAAGAACAGCATGGCCAAAGTTACTAAGGTGAGCGAAGTGGCCCATGGGCCTCTTGTTTTCTTATCCATCTTAGTATGAATAAGACTGAAGTGGTCCGTATCTTTGCAAATCAAAGATTACATAAATAAAATTTGAAATAGACTTCTTAAACAAAGCATATTCTGTTAAATTCAAGTATTTGTTGGAAATGTTATACTAGTCTTGTCTATCCATAATGAAATTGAAGTACTACTGTATTTTAATTTTATTTCGATATACTCATGATATTCAAATTCAGGAAAAACTTCATTTCTAAAATTAAAATTCATTCTCTGGGATAGAGAGTATGTCAGGCCACAGTAAATTAATTCTTTGTTTTACGTCCCGGATAGGTAGGTTTTTCAAAATATCCATTAAAAAAAACACAAGTTTGTCAATTTTCAACTATTTTTCTACATATTTTTTGAAAAGTTTAGACAACGGTATATATTAATCAAAAAAGGTAATTGAACGTCACATTTTTTTTAAACCAAGTAAATTGTTTTAATTATATAATAAATTTAAAATTTAAAAAATAACAATACACAGCAACTTTTTTCTCATTAATTAGTTCATTATATATTCATCTTCATTATAGAGAGAGACAGATCAAGAGAAATGTACAACAACTTCTAAAATAAGATTTTTTTCATTATTACTGTCATCCTGTATTAATTCCATATCCGGTTTCCTTTACTTACGCGTTGTCGTTTACACTGTTATAGATAAAAAAGGGGGGGGGGGGTAAAAAAGTCACCCTTCGATTAGAAATAAGTTTTACTTGTTCAGGAAAGTCATGGAAGGAAATAAAAAACCTTCAAACACTAATAGGTCAGGTGAGGTAAAGAGTTAAGAAAAATATTTCCACACGGAAATTAAAATATCATGAGTTTTATACTTGAAAAGTCTTTTGTATTGAAATTTATCATTTGTAAATAACATAGGACGCGGAAGAAGGAAGAAGTACTTAGAGAAAATAAAACATTTTGATTATTTTTCACCTGAAAATTTTCACTTCAAATATTTTTTTTTCGAAATGAGAGGTAAGTTATTTATCTGCAGCTTTATTTGATTTTATAAGATTTCAAATACTAATTAAAATGAATGGTTAGCTGTAATTCTTTAAGTCTGTGCCTGCATTTTGAAGACGCTTATAATGTGAAGAAAAGGTTATGTCTTTGCATCATTCAAGGATATCTTCTTTTTTATGATCGCCCTAAATATCGTGCCTTCCATGTTTTCTCCGGAGATAAGAGTTTAATTATGTTTGCCATAACTAAGGCCGAAAATAGCATTTTCTCTAACAAGTATTTTCTATTATTGATATATATGCTCAATTAAACGAAACACCTTTTTGATCAACATGAGTAATGAAAATATAAATAATCTTCCATTTTAGACTTGTAATGACAAGAGTATGGAAAGATCCTGCAAGGAAACTCCGGTTCCACGACCAAGAACCAAAGGCATCGGTGGACGTCTTGGCCAGGGAAGAAAAGGTTCCCAGGAATCAGTTTGTTCAAATTCCTTATATGTGTATACACATCGCCGCCGAGCGTCTGAACCGTCCATCAAAAATGATGTTTTGGTCGAATCTCAGTCCCGAAAAGTCTTAAACACGCCACCTCCATGTCAACATCACCCAAATCACAAGTATGATCAGTATTGCTTTCATTGTGAAGTACCAGTTTGTTTTGAATGTGTTACCTCTGGTGAGCATGACGGGCACGACGTTCAAAACGTCTCAATCATGTACGATTCCCTGCGGGAACTTATCACAAAGGATACGCAAGAACTTGAAAATTTCATTTCGCCATTTTATGACACAGTTATGTCGGACATTGAAGTGACGCATAAAGTCGTAGCAAACAAACATCACGACAGGAAGAAAACAATATTGGAACTAAGGAAAGATCTAAGGAAGATGGTTGATGGTATTACAGAAAGACTTTTTAAAGAAGAGGAGAAGATGGAAGCAGACGACATAAGCAGTCTTCAATCGCTGGAAAAGAAATTCCTTAAAATGCGAAATCGAGTTCGACTGACAATAGAAGAAAATCATAAAATCATGAACGATGCAAATTTTCCTAGACTTATAAATCATCTCTTCCGTTACACATCCAAAAATCAATTTTTTCGAGATGTACCTGAAAGATTTGAAATGGTAGTCTCCGATTTCAATCCGTCTACACCTGACGAAAACGATCTGTCGGAAAAGATCGGAAAACTGGGTCCCACCATAACGAGGCCAATCCAGAGACAGAGATTGCCAGCTTTAAGAAAGGTAGCTGATAAAAACCCTAAAACGATGGGATCAACTCATTGTGTTCTTGATCGTGTGAAGACGGGGTTCGTTCGAACTGCAAGAGTTTCTTCTTCTCCTCAAACAGATGAGTTTTATGTGTGTGGAGACTACAAAGTGATTAAGCATTTTCGTAAAAGAGAGTTATTGGAAGAAATTTCCACCTTGTGTGAGAATGAGCCTTTTGATCTGACGGTCAACAAAGATGGACACCTTGTTTACAGTGACTACGACGACGGGAGTGTAAACATAGTGAAAAATGGAAAGATAGAGCGCTTGGTCAAATTACTGGAATGGAGACCACAAGCCTTGTGCTGCACTTCTGCAAATGAGTTGCTAGTCACTATGAGAATGGAAGATCGTTCGCAGAGTAAGATAGTCCGTTATTCATGTTATTCAGAGTGTCAAGTAATGCAAGAAATCCAATATAACGAAAGTCGAACGCCCCTGTATTCAAACCCAGCCTTCGTTGAAGAAAACAAAAACCTGGATATCGTTGTCAGTGATTGGAGTACAAGAGCTGTTGTGGTGGTGACAAAAATGGGAAAGTTTCACTTTTCTTACAGTGGGAACTTGCAGGCTAACAGATACCGAACATTTAACCCGTACGGTGTGGCAACAGACAATTCATGTCATATTCTGATCGCGGACTTTGACAATAATGTGGTGCACATCATTGATAAGAATGGACATTTTCTTCTTTACTTAGACAGTTGTCATCTGTACTATCCATGGGACCTCAGTGTGGACAGTAATGATATTCTCTATGTTGCCGAGTGTTATTCCAACGACGTGAAAAGAATCAAATATCTTAAATAATCATTTGAAAATTTGTATTTTCTACGATTGACTCAATATTGCAAACATAAGAAATTGGATTCCTTTTTAATTCTATAGATTTATTAATGATAAAGATTTTTCTTTTCAGCATTTGAAAATGTTTGGAGGGAAGACCAGGAATTACATGTACTTATAGTTTCCGACTAATTTCCATCTACAAATCATTATTTTGAATTTCTATTTATTTTCAGCTTTTCTTTGTGTCCATTGAAAATTTTTCATTGCTGGGTTTACTGCTTTCATTAAAATAGGACAGAAAATGGCTATTTTATAAAATAAAGTGAAAATGGAACCTTCCCTATTAAAGGGAGGGGGTGGCTAAATAATATTTCGTTGAGGTACCCTCTCCAAAAGAAACTATGCTTGATATTTTTATGCCTCTGTAACAAAGATTCGGGAGACATGAAGTTTTTTTGTCTGTCCGTCCTTCAAACTGTCAGTCCAATAGAAAAAAAACACTGTCACTTGGTCATAACTTTTAAGGCTTACATAGTTTACATATCTTGCATTATACTTTTCTTCTGGTACCAACATTTTTACCTCATGACAACCTCAGAAGATTCACTATGAAAATCTATATCTTTGGCCATAACTTTGAACGTTTCAAGCAATTTCTTCATATTTGCGAGGTGTATTCCTTGTGACAAAAAGATTTTATGGCACAAACATTAAATTATACCTCATGATCTTGTCCTTAAGGTTTGATCTACTTATGAAAAACTTAATCCTGGTCATAACTACTGAACGGATGGTGATATGGCTTCATAATTTCCCGAGTACTAGTATTCTCTTTCACAAAACTTTTCTTTGGGTAACAACATTTTTAACTCAGGGTCCTTATCAAGGAATTTGACAGTCTCATGCTTTTGAAAAATTCTATTCTCGGCCATGAGTTGACATACAGAAGCATCAGCGTTATACTCTTTCTTTCTCAAGATAGGATTTCCTTACTCTTATCAAAATTAAGATGATATCTAAAATATTTTGTGAAAAGCCAGCTGACTTTTTTTTAATAAAAGTAATGAGGAGTTTCGAAAATTGTTTAATTTTAGCAAAATCTTTCAGTCCAGAAACATTGGGAGACACTTACACATCAATTTGTAGTTTAATATATCATTGGGAAGAGAAAAAAAGACATCACCCCTCTCTTTATCCCCATGGCAAAAATGAAAAAAAAAAAAAAAAAAAAGACCAACCAATTCCCTTTTTTGCAGAAATCAGTTTGATGAAATGAGTACAAAAAATATATTTTTTAAAAAATTGGATGTTCAGTTACTGAGAAAAAAAAATTAAAATGTCTTATTTCATCTGATGTCAGAAAATATCATCGTGTTACTAATGTTTATTTTAATTGTTGATTCATCAAAGCCGTAATCACTTAATTATATAGATTTTTTAATCGTTCTTTTAGAAAAAAAATCTCAACACAAATATCCGTCACCAAGACGCGTGCGAATTACAGTGAATGGGATGAATCAAACGATTTTATCTTCCATAGATATGGTAGTTTTCATTCAGAACTTTATTGAGTAATATGGAATGTTATTTCATTTAAATTGTCAATAGGACACACTTTAACAGGTGTACAGATTATCCTACAGTTATTCCTCTATAATACTGACTGGGAGTCCAGATTTTAATTAGTTAGAAAACACAAGAGACAATGAAAATGACAACATCTCATGACATAATACAAACTTTCATCATACAAGTTGATTTAATACGAAATTAATTTGGTTGATATTATTTTATTAAACGTCACAAAAAATGTATATGAGTTCTGATTTTCATGCTTTTAAGGTATTTCCATCCTCCTGTAGAGTTTTTGCAAAAACTGTTATTAATTTAAATTCATACCCAATGGAAAAATATCTTTTGGAAGAATGCTTTTCAATAGGTGTAATGAAAAATATTGCTAAGGAAAAGAATTTTTAAAATGTATATTTTGTTTGTTTAGTCAATTATTCAGTCTTTCAAAAATGTTGCTAAGGGCAATAACTCCTCGTGTATCTTCATTCAGGCTTTTATGTTTTTGTTTGTTTGTTAGTTGTTTAACGTCCCTCTCGAGAATTTTTCACTCATATGGAGACTCCACCACTTGCCGGTAAAGGGCTACAAATTTTGGCCTTTACTCAGCACTCAGGGCCATTGAGCAGTGAGGGATCTTTTTCGTGCCAGTACCTACTGCGACACAGAACCTCGGTTTATACGGTCTCATCCGAAGGACCGGTCTCCACGCCCCGCAGTGGGATTCGAACCCGCGACGTAAGGATCAACTCCTTACTCCGCGACTCAAGAGCGGACACTCTAACTTCTGCGCCACGCGGGCGACCAGGCGTTTATGATACTGTTTACTAAAAATGTACATTTTTTATACCGACATATACTTCTGTTTATTTGTGTCTTACAACTTAAATAATATGGCAGCCTATATATATTTTGCAATTATTAGTTAATTTAAACCATATTTAGAGAAAATAAATGCAGTTTTTCTACTTTGAACCATTAAAACCGTAAGGGTGGAAATTCCTTAAAAGTTTGGAATGAATCAAAAATAACGTCTAAATATGCAGTGCTCGCTCCGTGATCGGAAGGTCTTGTATTCGATTCACGGCCTCGACTGACCTAAGTCGATAAAAATAGGTAGCATCTGTTTCTTCGCCAAGCGCTCGGCACTTTGAAGTGAAAGTTGCGGGGCTTTCGGATGAGACCTTAAAAACCGAGGCCCCGTGTCAGGATAGGTGTTGGTACGATAAAGAACCCTCACTGCTCAATGGCCCTGAGTGCCGAGTAAAGGTCTAAATTTGAAGCCCTTCACTGGTACATAGAGACGTCTTTTTATAAGTGAAAAAATCTCGAACGGCACGTAAAAAAACATACAATCAATCATTCAATCATTCAATCTAAATAGGCCGAATATACAATTAGCATGCAAGGATAAAATAGTCGTTTCAGAACATTTTCGTATATTTTTTAAGTTGGCTATCGCCATTATAGAACGTTATTATGCACTGTCGCCAATATCTGATTGACTTCTATTACATTTTTTTAAATCCATCCATAAAGGGACCCATTTCGGCAAATTGGTTTATGTTTGATTCTAAAAAAAATAATTGATAATAAATCTAGCAAATTGAGTAGTCTTAGAATTAAAGTTTACGTAAGTGTGATATTAGCTAATAAAGTCTGAACACAAGTTATTACGAATGTGATCCTACCATTTAAGAGTTTAACTTAAGTAATCAATATCACATCAAAACCTACACAAGCGTTGAAGAATTAAACTTAAAATTTCCATCTACTATTTGTGTTATCTGGGAAGAAATACAATAATTTGTAAACGAACAGTTAAAAAAGAAATGACAGCCAAAAGTTTTAGAAAAAAGTTTTATTTCCGATATCATACTCCGGAATTAGAAATTACGAGAATATTTTGTTTAAAAAAAGGTCAGTTGCATCGAAGATGAGGCATACACGCAGATTCCTAAACAGAAGAACACAGCTCGGCAAAAAGATTGAAAAAGATTTAAAATAGACTCAAAAGACAAAAATTAAAGACACATAGTAAAGACAGGGATTGTTCGATCTGCAAAAGTTTCTTGCTCTCCTCGGACAGATGAGTTAAACATATGTCTGTGGTGATAACAGGGTGATTAAACATTTCCGTAAAAGTGAGGTAGTTGACGAAATTACCACCTTGTTTGAGAATGAGCCTTTTGATCGGACGGTCAACAAAGATGGACACCTTGTTTACAGTGACTATGACGACGGGAGTGTAAACATAGTGAAGAATGGAAAAATAGAACGCTTGCTTAAATTAATGGAATGAAGACCACAAGCTTTGTGCTGCTATACTTCTGCAAATGAGTTGCTTGTCACTTTGAGAATGGAAGATCGTTCACAGAGTAAGATAGTCCGTTATACATGTTATTCAGAGCGTAAAACAATGCAAGAAATCCAATATAACGAAAGTCGAACACCCTTGTATTCAAATCCAGCCTTCATAGCAAAAAACAAAAACCAAGATATTGTTGTCAGTGATTGGAGTACAAGAGCTATAGTTGTGGTGACAAAAATGGGGAAGTTTCACTTTTCCTACACTGGGAACTTGCAGGATATCAGATACCGAACATTTAACCCGTACGTTGTGGCAACAGACAATTCATGTCATATTCTGATCGCGGACTTTGACAACAATGTGGTGCACATTATTGATAAGAACGGACATTTTCTTCTTTACTTAGACAGTTGTCATCTGTACTATCCGTGGGACCTCAGTGTGCATGGACAGTAATGGCATTCTCTATGTTGCCGAGTGTTATTCAAATGACGTGAAAAGAATCAAATATCTAAAATAATTATTTGCTAATTTTAAATTCATATTTTCTTCGATTGACTCAATATTGCAAACAAAGTTGAATTTAGTCTAATTCTAGATCTACAGTTTTATTTCTGTTTAATGATTTTTTCCTGCATTAAATTTCTGCATAAAATATTAATATTGGAAATACCAGGGATTACAGGTATATGTAGTTTCTGACTAATTTCCAGCTACAAGTCACTGTATTCTGATTTTCCAATTAGTTTCAGCTTTTCTTTGTTTCCAGTACCGGTCACTGTAGCCCAGTAGAGGGGCGTTTGCTTCGTGATCGGGATTCGATTCTTGTTTGCCGCGCCGCGTCAAACTTAGTACTGTAAACATATATAGGTATTGATTGTTCATTCGCCAAACGCCCGGCATTAGAAGTGAAAGTCACAGGATGAGACCTTTAATATGGAGGTCCCGTACCACGTAGCGTTGTCACGACAAAGAACCCTCAAAACTCAATGACCTTGAGCGCAGAGTATAGGTCTAAATTTATGTATTCATATACATCACTCTATATGAGTGAAAACGTCTCAAATGGGACCTTAAACAACATACAATCAATCAATAAATCTTAGTTCCCAGAGCGAATGTTCAATTGCTGAGTTTACTGCTTTTATTAACAAAAGGTGGAAAATTGCTATTCTATAAAATAAAGTGAAAGAGGGACTTCCCTTTTTAAGGAGTGGGGGGGGGGGGGTAAATAGTATTCCGTTGAAGGAAGTCTTACTTAAAGGAACTTTTTCTATATTAGTATGTCCTCGTAACGAGGATTCGGGAGAATGTACTTTTTGGTTTGTCCTTCTGTTAAGCTAGTAGTTAAGCTGTCTGTTTGTCGGCAAAAACTTTAACCTTGGTCATAACTTTTGAACTGCTGCTTCTAGGAATTTCATATTTCACATGTATGGCTTTCTTCTTGTACCAACATTTTTGACCTCATGACCTTGGAGTTTGACCTACTTTCAAAATAAATTTTCCGCCATAACTTTGAACGGTTGGAGCTAGGGCTCTCGTATTTCAAATGTGTATTTCTTCTGACAAAATGATTTTATGTCACTACCATTTTTTTCTTCATGACCTTGAGCTCGGCTTTGAAGTTTGATCTACCCATGAAAAACTTTATCTTGGTCATAACTCGGCCATTGAAAGGACTTTCATATTTCCCGAGTTTTACTTTTGACAAGACCTTTCTTTGAGTAACAACATTCTTGACCTAGGAATTTGACATCCTTTTGAACAATTCGAACCTTGGCCGTGAGTTCCATACTGGAGCATCAGTAGTTCTCTCTTTCTTTTTCAGAATAGGATTTCCTTACTCTTACTGACACTAAAGATCAGACCGAAAATACTCTGTGAAATGGCAACTTAACTTTTTAAGTAGTAAGATTAGGAGTTTCCAAAGTTGTTAAGTTTCAGCATGAAATTTGAAATGTATATCAAAACCCAAATTCTTAAGGAAAGAACTTAGGGAGACACTTACACATTAATATTGTAAAGTTTTTAGTTACAATTAGAGACAAAACAAAACAAAAATACACCATCTCCTCCCGTTTTCCCGGTGGCAACATTGAAAAAATATGTCCAACCCATTGCTCTTTTTTTAGAAATCAGTTTGATTAAAAGAATAAATAAATTCTTTAATGCTACACATTGATAAGAACGGACAGTTCCTTCTTTACTTATACAGTTGTCATCTGTGCTGTTAGTGTGATCTCAGCGTACAACATTGAGAAGATTATGTATGTCGCTAAGTGTTATTCAAATGACGTGAAAAGAATAAAATATTTCAAATAGTTCTTTGCACTCTATTAAGTGCAAAGCGGCCGAGCTTGTGTTTAGTGATTTGGCGTCTAACGTAGTGTTTAAGGGACCGACTGGACGTTTTCATTGAGCAATACTTTGCGCAGCATAGAAAAATCAAGCTTTTTGCAATTCAAAAGCAACTATTTTCAAAAGAAATTACCGAATCAAACAAAATTGAAAAATGACAGGTAAAAATATCTAATTATTACTTTAAAAAAATATTTTTTTTTTATTCTTCATGTGATAGGTTCATGGACGTCGTAATCACAGGCACTTGACGTTTAAAACCTTTCTCTTTATTAATAAAATATCCCCATATTATAGTATAGGGATATTTTGATCAATAACGGGAAAGGGTTAAGACTTCAAGTGCCTGTGGTCGTAATCGTGTGTTTGTGACGTTATAACAAAATGAAGTTCTTTAAGAGGTGGTCATGAAAATGTTATAAAAGAAAACGTATTAAAATGCACAAATGTATGCTCCTGAAAATTAAAAACACAGGAATTTGAAAATCACCTAATATTTTTCTGATATTTTTTGTATAAACCATTATTATCTGTCATATTTTGTAGTATTCCATTTAAAAACAGGAAAATTTCTTTTCTTTTTTTTTTTTCATTTTGAGATGCCCCCTCCGGAAACCAGATGATAGACTTTTTTGTTTCTTACATATAATGTACAGTATGGTATTGTTCATCAAATATTTTAATTTGAGCAAAACGTCTATCGTAGTATTCGTAAAATTTTCTTTGAAGTACGAAAACTACCACTTTCAAATATAGTCCCTAAAAATACCCAAACGATAGATTTTCCCTGAACATAGCATGTAGACTGAAGTCAATGTAAATTACATATTGTATAAAATTAAATAGTTTTTCTATTGTAGTTTCCATACAATAAAACCCCGGTCGGCTCCCTTAAGAAAGTTTATCAAGCCTAAATGTTAAAATCAATTCGGTTTTTGCATGTATTATTACTTTCAATAGATCAAAAAGAAACATTTAGCTTACAAAATTTTCTTAATAAAAGTCACGCACTAGATATGTTAATTTAAACTTGAGAACTCTGTTGATATTCGATTAAATTCATATCTACACGATTAATTATCTCCTTTGATATTAAAAAGATGCTCGAGTTTCTGATCGACAATATCTATGTAGTTTTTGGAGATCAGGTCTTCCAACAATCTGTTGGAATTCCCATGGGTACCAATTGCGCACCCTTATTAGCAGTCCTATTTCTGTATTCATATGAAGCAGAATTTATTCAAAAATTTTTACATGAGAAAAAGAAAACACTTGCTGTGGCCTTCAACTCGAAAATTTCGATATATCGACGAGGTATTATTAATTAACAATAGCTACTTCCATTCATATGTCGACTCGATATATTCCAGTGAGCTTGTAATAAAGAAGCATTGAAGATGTGCTAATCTTTTTTTTCTTTTTTTTATTTTGAGTTTCAAAATGGCGTTCAACAGGGATAAAAAATTAGAACACATAAAAGAGCAAAATTTTACACATATATTAAATTCCTTTGTATCTTTTTAACTAAAAACATTTTGTGAAAACATAAAGCAAAATAAAAGTTGTACAAAATTTCAAGGGCTTTCATTCGACATCACTGAAAAGGGGCTGGCCCCTAATCATAGGGATCAAGGGCCCTTGAAAGTTTTCGCTTTATAACTCAAAAACGGTAAATATTTCGATATGGTTTCCATTGTAAAAATTGTTCCTAAAATACCTTATTAATCTCGTGATAATGTTACATTGTTCGAGTCTTGTGTAATTTGTGAATAAAAAGCTGCATCCGTACACAATAATTCTTTTTATTAACCATTTTCATTAGTGCAAGTGAAAGAGAACTCGTTGTGAGTATGACTGAAATAAACTCGCGATATCTAATACAGATAGTTTTCGACTGAAACGATTTTAGGAAGAGTTAATTCCAGTTGGTTGCCATATAGGAAGTATACAAGCCCGAATTCCTTCATTATTCAACCAATTTAAACTTGTCATACAGGGCAATTGGGTGAAGATAACACAATTTTTCTTACGAATTTATGCTAACACAAACTTCCTTTTATACGTAATTTTAGCATTTTAAAGATTTTTTTCCCTTAAACTTCTGCCTTACAAGTTTAAAATTGGTTGCTCAAAGAGGAAAATTCGCTCGTTGGACCTCCAATATGGCGGCCGACGGGAAATAACTCTTGCTAAATTCAGCATTCAGGATTTTTAACTTAAATAATATTGAATGGGAGAAATTTTTTTCCCCTTTCAAGCTTACCAAAGATACAAAACTCAGTGGTTTCAGTTCCGAATGAGCCATAAAATATTAGCAACAAATTCTTTTTTACATAAAATTAAGTAAGTAGGTTCATATGGGTGCTCTTTTTTGAAACTAAGACTAAACTATTACGCACATTTTTGGGGAATGTGAATTACATGTATTACATGATTTATTGAACAGTTTTGATAGGTATTGCTTTTGAAAGATTCATTTTAATGTATATTCAAAGAAGGAATTCATACTGGGATCATTTGAAAAATTAGACAAAATTAAATATCTCATTGCTCTTCAAATTAAATATTTTATCTATAGAGTGAGAATTAGTGGTAAAAGAACTCTCCTTGAATGGACTGATATCCTCCATCGAAGATATGTATGAAACAAATAAGTAAATTGCCTATAAGAACAATAATCAGGTATCTTTTGACGAAGCCTGGGAGCCCTGGAAGAATCTGCTTATATAAAATTTTCCCCTCTCTCCTCTCTTGTTTATCTCTCTCTTTCTCTATCCTTTCTCTTCTCTCTCTTTCTTCCTCTCGCTTAAAAATTTTTTTTACAGAATATGCATAAATGTATTGTAAAGTTATGTACAGGAATTTGTATAAAAAAAAAAAAAAAAAAAAAAAAAAAAAAAAAAAAAAAACAAACAAACAAAAAACAAAAAACAAACAAACAAAAAAACAAAAATAAACAAACAAAAAAAAACAGGAAGAAGTATTACTTAATAAATGACTTGACAGGCTAAGATTTGTTCTCATTCCATATTAAATACAAACACAAACCCGTTATTATGTGGGTTATTTATACCGATTGTTTTAGAAACTTGTTGTTTAGGAAGATTAATCTTATGCATTTGTTTTATTTAATCTAATAAACTGAATATACCCATGACATGTGCATGTCCATGTTAGTGCGCGTAAATGCATTTTTATCTGTTTATATGGAAGAGCGCCCAAAATATATATATTCCGAGCTCTGGAAATTCCTTATTTTACCGTTTAAACCATTTACCGTTTCTAAGTCCATTCAGCTGACGAGTTGTTTTAATAACGGTAATTCAAGTCCTGGTCAGCCATCGGGTAGATACTACGGTGTCGGTAGATGTATTTTCACCTTATATGTTTTCATTGAGAGTTTTCATAGGAAGTAAATTGCTGGAGGATATCGTGTTCTCATACATAGTGCGTATGAACAGCGGTATATGAACACAAGCTTGTATGTACAAAGCAAACGTGTACCGGTAATTCAAAATAAGGGGAAAAAACACTGAAATAAAAACATTTCTCTATTAACTGAAATTATTGTCTTTATAAAATAAATTAATTTCCGCTTGAGAACATGTAAAAATTAAAATCCCTAATAACGAAGGATTTTGGGTTTAATCCGAGTACACGATACATGTAGCAATGATGTGTACATGTACGTGTACATACAGAAAACCGCTGGTTTTTTATCCTTCGTCCATGCGTTCCTCCTAAACGGAAAAAAAAGTATCAGTAAATTTTTCCGAACGACGTTGAATTTTTTTTTTCTTAAAATTAACTGCAATGATCAAACTTTTTTCGTTCCCTAAGAAATAAACCGCCTGGTTTGGGTTTGTAAACGCGTGATCGAGATTTTAAATATCGCTATCTGAATTATATTTTAAGGTTTTGTCAAAGGTCAACATGTCCAAAAATTTATTTTTACAATAGCTCCAAAACAATGTGGTTTATAAAGTTAAAACTTTTACAGTTTATAAATATATCATTGATTAACAGATAGAAAGTATCACTTGATAACAAATGTTAAAAAAAATATTTATCGAGAAAAATTCTTTCTAAAAAATGCATATATTTCTAAAAAATGTGTCTTCTAAATTCTGTACTTTTAGTGAAAACCATCATTGCACAAATAATATATGTTTATCGATGAAGGGCAAGTTGGACTTCGATAGCCTCTGGAAAGTTGTTTTCCCTGTTTATTTTGTCCAAATGTAAAGATTTGAAACCGAAAGTACATTGCAAATGGCGGATTTTATAGGGGTCTTGTCTTAATACATGTCATGCTTTTAATAACAGCCTTTCAGAGACCATTCACGTCCAACTTGCCCTTCATTGATAAACATATATTTTTTCTGCAATGATGGTTTTCACTAAAAGTACAGAATTAAGCAGATGCATTTTTTTTTTAAATATGCTAATTTTTTGCATTTTTTTTTTCTCAAGAAAATATTTTTTTTAATAATTGTTTTCAAGTTATACTTTCTATCTGTTAATCAATGATATATTTATAAACTGTAAAAGTTTTAACTTTATACCTCACATAGTTTTGGAGCTATTGTAAAAATAATTTTCTGGACGTCTTGACCTTTGGCAAAACCTTAATGAAACAGCCTGTGTAATAGGAAAAAAAACATTATACACAGCTAAATAATCGATTATTTAATTTATCTATCTAACAAATGTTAGTTTGGTTCTTTGCTTACATAAACTAACGTATAAATTAACATGAAAGTCGAGCGATCGTATACAAATATTCAGAAGCAATCTTTCATACTTCATAAACGGATAGTTGATGAAATTTCCTCTCATCACTATACGTATACCCCCTCACCGAAATATTAAAATAGAATGCTTTCCTTCTCAGTCGGTTGGTTTACCAGGTAAATACACGTGAGGGTGGAGCTTTACAGAAGCGAATGTTGAATTCCGAGAGAAAGGCACTACGTATTTTATATACATGTACATTCCTAGGAACCTGGTTTTCTGAACTGATGTCACGGTTATTCATAAATCTCTCTCTCTTTCTCTCTCTCTCTCTCTCTCTCTCTCTCTTTGAAATGCAGGCCCGTCGACCGTAAAAAATGACTATGACATAATAATTTTTATTTTTTTATCAGTATCTCATCTCTCAAAACAAAGGCTCAAGTGAGCTTTTCTATTCATAATTCTTCATTGTCATCTGTGTTGGCTTTCTTTGTGTAAGCATTATCGTCGTTGTCGTTGTAAACCTACTTGTAAATTTTTCTCATTTTTATCTATCAAGAATCACGGGGCCATATCAAGGAAAATAAGCACAGACTATTCTTTGGTAAAGTTTTGTTCAAATGAAGGGCCACATCCTCTTCTTACAGAAGATATATAAGAAATATATGTAGTAAAAATTAGATGGGGTCATTTGAAAATAGTATTCTCAAGAACCCCTGGACGAGAATGAGAAAACTTCCGACATAGTATACATTCATTTTTTTTTATTCTTGATTCTAGGGAGAAGGTTTGGACCTGAATGAGTGTTCAAAATTTAACATATATAGGAATTTATATCCCCGCAAACTAAGTGTGTGTGTGTGTGTAAGGGTGTGAGAGAGGGTGTGTGTGTGTGTGTGTGTGAATGGGTGTGTGTGTGTGTGTGGTGTGTGTTTGTGTGTGTGTGAGGGTGTGTGTGTGTGGGTGGGTGGGTGGGTGGATGGGTGGGTGGGTGTTGGTGTTTGTGTGGGTGTGTGTTGGGGGGGGGGGGTCGAAATCAGACTGTCCGTCTGTCTAGCTGTCCGTCTGTCCCTGCAAGTTTGCCCAGAATATAACATTGTTATGAAGAACTAATAGCTCATACTTGGTACAAAGATTGCTAATGATCCGAGGGTGTGTATTGGTCTTGACCCAACGTCATTCCGACAAGTTCAAGATCACTAGAAAGAGTATCAAAGTTTTGTCCGAGCCATTTATTTGTAATAGAGAATTACTGGAAGCTCATATATAATACAGGGATTGCTTATGACAAAAGGGTTTGCCACGACCTTCACCCAAGGTCATTTCTGTCAGTTCAAGGTCACTGGCAGAAAAGTGTGAAATTACTGTCTTTGCAATAATTTTGGAAGCTCAGATTGCTTATGATCCACCGGTTTGAGATGACATAGATCTAAACTGGCCGAAGTTGCAAAATTCCTGCCTGGGTTATGAAAAAGCAAGGGGAAAACACACGAAGCTCTTTCTTAAAACAGATCGCTTGAGACCGAGGGTTTGTCCTGACCTTGACCCAAGGTTTTTGGGCAAGTTGAAGGTCACTGGCTGATAAAAAATAATTTCTTTTCCATGCTATAACTTTGTTATAAATTACTGGAAGCTTTTACTTGATACAGAGATTGCTTATGATCCGAGAGTGTGTCTTGACCTTGATCCAAGGTCTTTCTGGCAAGTTCAGGGTCACTGACAAAAAAGTGCAAAATTCTTGTCCTGGTAGAACTTTGTAATTGAGAATCACTGAAGCTCATACTTTGCACGAAGGTTGTTTATGACCTGAGTGTGTGTCATGACCTTGACGAAGGTCATTTAGGGAAGTTCAAGGTCACTGATATAAAAAGTGTAAAATTCATAACAGGTATATAATTTTGTAACAGAGAACATTGAATATATCTGCATTTCACAGAAAGATGATTAATGTATCATGCAGAGTGTGTAATGGCCTTAAGTTCAAGGTCGCTTAGAATGTGATGCTTTGGATGAATAGTCTGAAAGAATACGTGTGAACTTTTTAAGTCGTAACATATTATGTGGTTTGCTTTTAACAAGCTACAGAGTGAGTCAAGGCTGATGCAAGGTCATTTGGACAAGTTCAAGGTCACTGACAGGGGACAATCCTTTACTGTCTTTCTACTGTTGAAACATTACAAGTTGATACCCCTTACAAGATTGCTTATAACCTTAGAATGTTGCATGACCTTGACTCAAGGTCACTTCGTCCTGTCCGGAGCTCCGACGGAAGACCTACTCGTTGCTTTGCAACGAGCTCTGCTCTAGTCTTATCTCCATTTTAGCTCACCTGAGCCGAAGGCTCAAGTGAACTTTTCTAATCGAAATGTGTCCGTTGTCTGTCGTCGTTGTCGTCGTCGTCGTTGTAAACTTTTCACAACGTCATCTTCTTCTCCAGAACTACTGGGCCAATTTCAACCAAACCTGGCAAAGAGTATCCTTGGGTAAAGGGAATTCAAATATCTTCAAATGAAGGGCTACGCCCTCTTCCAAGGGGAGATAGTGACAAATTAGTGAAAAATAAATGGCATCTTTTAAAAATGTTCCCAAGAACCACTGGGCCAGGAAAGATGAAACTCATGTAGAATCATCTTCAGATAGTGTAAATTCTAAATTCTTCAAATTATGACCCCCGAGGGTAGGGTGGAGCCACAATGGATGATAAAAGTTTTACATAGGAATTTATAGGAAAAATCTTTAAAAATCTTCTTCTCAAGAACAGCAAAGCCATGATTGGTCATATCTATGTGGAAGCATCCTCAGTTGGTGTAAATTCAAGTTTGTTCAAATCATGACCCCCTGGGGTAGGGTTGGGCAACAAAGCACGATCAAGGTTTTACATAGGAGTATATAAGACAAAAATTTAAAAATCTTCTTTCCAAGAACAGCAAAGCCATGGTCTGTCATATTTATGTGGAAGCATCCTCAGGTGGTGTAGATTCAAGTTTGTTCAAATCATGATCCCTTGGGGTAGGGTTGAGCCACAATGCACGATCAAAGTTTTACATAGAAGTATATAGGATTTTTTTTTTAATTTTCTCAAGAACAGCAAAGCCATGATTAGTCATATCTATATGGAAAAATCCTCAGGTGGAGTAGATTCAAGTTTGTTCAAATCATGACCCCCGAGAGTAGGGTAAGGCCACAATGGACGATCAATATTGATAGATAGAAAAAATCTTCTCAAGAACAGTAAAGCAATGATTGGTTATTGACTATTCGGAAGTATCCTAAGGTAGTGTAGATTAATGTTTAAAATAATCATGACCTCCTGGGGTTGATGATTAAAGTTATGCATAGGAATACATAGGAAATTTTTTTTAATCTTCTCAAGAACAGCAAAACTATGATTGGTCATAATTATATGGAAGCATCCTCAGATAGTGTAGATTCAGATCTGTTCAAACCATGACCCCTGGGGGATAGGGTGGGACCATAATGTAAGTTCAAACTTGTAGGGAAAAAAATGTCACAGAAAAGAAATATGTAAGCATCTTTAGTTAGTGTAGATTCAATTTTTTTCAAATCATACCCCCGTCCCTTTTTAGGGTTATACAGTAGGTCGGAACCATTTTTGCATTAAAGCTTTTCAATACTGAACTGACTAGCCACAGTGCTCAGGTGAGCGATATGGTCCATGGGCCTCTTGTTTTTCACATCTTTGCACTCGTGTCTTTCCCACGATATCTGAGTATCACTATCACCTAAGTCCTCTAGATATGGGAAAAAAATAATTTTTCAACACCACATCCATCGCATTCGCGATTTAAACACATTTTATTCTGATGTGTATTAGCATAAAGTAAAATATCATCTACTAATTCGGACAATGATGTGTATACTTTAACTTGACTATTACATGTAACTTGTCCGGCTAATACTTTTTTGCGAAACTGCATACAGCTTTTAAATAAAGAGCGCATTTCAACATGTTGGCGACAACCACAAGTTAATTTATCTTTGTAACATGCTGTACGTACGAAGTAGGGTTTGCATTTTTCAAATGCTATTTATCCTATCTTAATTTCCGGATATTTGTGTTGGAAGTCTTGGAAAACTTCAGCCTGAGTAATCTCTGATTTATGGCACGGGTGTGACGAATAATAGTCTTGGATCAAGTCGAACTTTAATGTCGTTTTTATTATTCGTCGGTCTACTACTACTTTCCTGTAGCCAGAAGTTAAAGACAATTTTTTTTTTTGTTTCCTCAGTTAAGGAATCAGACCTTGTTTTTCGAGCGGTATAAAGAAACGACGAACTTTCAGAGTGTAAAACTTGCGTTCTTGTCCTTTGACCTTTAAGTATTGTTTTGGTTTTAACGCCTAGCTTGTCTGCCCGATTTTTAACGGCTTCTTTTTTTATTTGACAAATTTTGACCATTTACAGTAGATGTCAATATTTTCAAACTTGCGGTTGCATCTTTATTTCTTTTTTGTTTTACGGGAGATGATTGCTTTCACATTTTCGAAGACAGATGTATTCTCTTCTCTTTCGCTTTATTTCTTTTTCTCGTGCTATTTAATGTTGTTGTTGTTTTTCTCATTGTATGCTCTCTGTTTAATACTTGCAGTCTTACTATATGTTTTGGTAGATTTTGTGCTCTTTCTGTATTGATGTCTTTTATAACTCCTAAGTTTCTGTTCTCTCCTCTTCCGTTTTTTTTTTCTTATCTTTATCAATTTTAATTCTTTCTGCCGATGACAGGATTTAATTCATTTCCTTGAAAAGTCAAATGCGCAAAAAGTTATTTTTAACGTTATATTATAAAATTAAAAATGAATGCGTAAAAAATCAGACTAGACATCAAAATTTTGGTTCCTTTTCTTCGCATGGTTTTTATTTATCTTGAATATTTAATTATAAAATTTTTTCATCTTGCACATTTTGAAAATAAGATTGTATCTATTAAAAGTTATCTATTTAAAAAAAATGCTTTTTTCCAGGGTTCATTCTCGTAAACTATCAAAATAACTATCAAAGAAATCTGTGCCAAAGTAACAAAACTGCCTAGACATCAAAACCACTTGACCAATCTCGTAAAATATGTACATAAGTCTTTTTAAAGAATCATTTATCTACTTGAATATTTGCACATTCCATATTTACCTTAATTTTATTTTTTAAAATAATATTTTTTAAAATGATACATAGTCAAAATGCCTTACCAAATATTTAAGAAATATATAACAAGTTTAAAAACTTCTCTGGGTCGGTCACGTGATCAAATCCTGTGAAGGCCGAAGGCCTTCTCAGAAGATTTGATCACGTACCGACCTACTTCATTTCCCAGTGAAGTTTTTAAACTTGTTATTTATTACTTATATATACATTTGAGACGGACAATCGAATATAATCGAATATAAATATTGCACTAACTGTTCGTCAAATAGATAATAGATTTTGACAAATTACGCAAGGTGTAAATCGGCTTGAAAAGTGGTTACGCTTCAAATTCATCTGGCAAAGGATTCTGTTTTGATGGGAATATTCTGTGAAAGGCTGCTTGTGATCAATTATGGTGAGCATATTGGTGTCCGGGAATTTTTGTATTCGTAAAAACCCATATTCGATGTTTAAAAAAAACACAAGAAACACGTCCGATGTTTGATAATAAAAAGTTGGAGGAAAGGGAAGGATGGAGACACTTGTCCGGACCAGTTGACTTGGAATCAAGTTTAAAATTTGATCAGAAACATAAAATCTACGATTTCAATAAGGCATATTTATTATGACGTTGACACGGGGACACAGGCGACAGCTTACATTGCTAAGACAACGATCTCGATGATGGAGTTGTGCCTACCGAACTTCCGAAATGCAGTGTTTGTCAGCTGTTTGTGGCGTGATTGCATTACATTGATATTTTCCAACAGATTTTCAAATTTATTGTGAGTAAAGTTTAATAAAAAAAAATATAGCATTCAGAGGTCTACAAGAAAAACAAGAGTAAACGTTGAGACTATGCAGCTCAGACATGAAATTTATAACATGTAGTTTTCTATTCTCTATGTAAAATCGATCAAGAACTGTATTAATTACTCGTTTACATTGTACATAAAATTATAATTATTTCACTTGGGTATTTTGTACATTTTTATGCATGAAAAACATGCTATATTGCTAAGTAGAGTAAGCCTTTTTATGTAGATATTACTGCGCTGTGTGATTAGGTCACGTAATGACCTATGACCTTCGAAAAACTTCTTACAGGTATGAAGATATTTGCTCTCTGTATGTTTATATAATAGAGAGATACCACAAATGTATATATTAATCTATGAGATCTATTTTTCTTGAAAAAGTAGTTGGTATGGTTTTAAAAAGCCTGGTCCTTGATTTATATACATGTATGTTTGTTATGGTTGAATAAAGTGTTGAAAAGTCGGATGCTTTTAATGTTGGTAAAATTCGTGATTTCAATTTTGAAAAGTTTCTTGGAGGTTTTTAAGTATCCACATCTGATTATCACAACTTTTTCGAGTATATTTGTTGCACAGTAACCCTGAAGTTTTCCTTCAGTACTGTTTAATATTTTGGTGAGAAAGAGGCTTGGAAGAACATTTACTACAACCCGCTATTGTTCTTTGTTTGTAAGGATTTAAATGTAATTTAGGAATCCAGTATATATGTATGATAATTCAAATCTAATTTGATTGTTGGGAATATCAAAAATTATGAATATCAAAAAGATTATGAAGAACTTAGAAGGGAACTATAAGTTGGATATCGATAAAATACATTTATATTAATGAGCCTTACAAAGAAAAACATTATTGTTACCTGCTTTGTCAGCTAGAGCCTGTGCATACTGTAATCCATCTAATTCTTTTCTCAATTCTGAATTATTGAAGACAGAAGGATACCTGTAGATGGGCTCAGTTATGGAACATACATCCCATAAACTTTATAGTGCATTATTTTTATATTTAGCAATCACAAACGTAGTTAAATAACATATTATAAAATTACAAATTTAATATACTTACATAATTATAGCTGATTTTTTTTTTTAAAGAATTGTAGTCGTCTTTGTTAGCATGAAAAATTTTATAAAAATTTTGGCTATATGGGAAGACACTTCTCTTCCCAGTTTTAAAAACGATGTAGATTCCCCTGTTGGAAATTTAATTAGTTGCATGCCATTAGATCTCTAAGTGCCTTGTTTTCTTAAATTATAAAAGAAGGTGCCTGCTCCTAGTATTTTGAAAAATAATATAGTTAACAGTTTCTCCTTTTACGTTACCAATTTTCAGCCACGTCGTCATACTTATGACCCAGCTTTTAAAGAAGCTTATCATAATTATATAATTTTTTCTATTATTTCATTTATCAAACTTTGACCTTTTATTGTGGCCTTACTCTAGCCCCTGTTGACTACAACGATTATTCTACATCACATGGAGATGGTTGGATGTCAATATGACCTATGAAGGTTCAGTTATTTTAAGTTTAATTATCCTACACATGACTATTTGTAACTTCGATTCTCTACTTTGGCAAGCCCTAGTCCATGAATCACAGCTCATACTTCATGAAAATGCTCACACAACAAGATGACTAATGGTATACTTAATGTTCTTAAATATATTCCTTTAACCTTCTATTCCTTTATCACCTTTGATTTCTATTGCAGGTCTATCATATCCCTTAGGGTAATAATATCTTAATCCACACTACATGAGGAATCTTTTAATTTCATGTTTTGTCTTTTATTCCAGTTTTAAATGTTGTCACTCCCTCCGAATCTCTAGCTTTTTAGAACGAACTTTATTTTTTTTTACCTGTAGATTTTTGCATTTGAAAATGACTAACATTAAATTTTACTGACGGCTATTCCCGAAAAAGACATTTTAAATATTTCTTCAAAACTAATATATATTTTCATATCAATTGTTGACTCTCAATTGCGATTCTCTTCTAGACCCCGGGACCATGATTAAAATGAAGATGCCAGTTTAATTGTGACCCTGCTGTGGTTGATAAAAAGATTTCCGTGTACAGTACAATGAAGGTACCTGACTAATTGCAACACTTGTAAGGTTCTTCATGAAAAGACTCTTGTTTTCTTTACATATTCAGAATCCATCGCTGACGTCCTATTTCGGCCCTATTTTAACCTTAATGGCCGTGATTTGAACAAATCTAATTCTGCAGTACGCGAAGATGCTGACATATTCATCTGACTAATTTTGGCACTCTTGTCAATAAGAAAAAAAAATCAAACAATTTTTCTTTTAAACACATGTATACGACTTTCATTATGGCCCACTTAGACCAATATATCCTCAGGTGAAGTAGATTCAAGTTTGTTCAAATCAAAGATTTATGCTTTTTAAACATGAAGTATTTGACTATAAATATTGAAAATATTCATCATAACTCGATGTTGCTTGATACTAATTGCATATGAATTTATTATGTGTATCAACAGATAACACCCATTTTTGTACATTTTAAGTCCATTCACAGAAAACATCACTAAACATATATTTTGAAAAAATATATATATTACATACGCATATAAGCTTATTTTGAAGTCAAGAATATATGAAAAACTTTCCGTAATTGAGAAAAAAAATTCAACAACGAATAGTAATACCATGTAGAGAAATGGTGAACATTTTGCTAATTTGCATAGCGGTCATATTGTAATTCTGTTCAATGCTTATGTAAGGAAAAAACAGAAAAAAACACAGATAATGAAATATCATCATAGTCCCATGTTCAGAGTCCCATAGTTAACGTTTGCAGCAGTACAAACAAGAAGCAATGACTGTTTACAAAAGCTGAAGGCCTGATATCTTAAATGCATGATAAACGTATTTGGGAAATCAACTGTTATACACGTTACCATGGAAACAAAGTATTCAAAAGAAATAATTTGATTCATTCATTTTTATTGTGCCATACACTCAAAAATAAAAGCAATTATAAATTGAAATCTAACCAATTAATAAATAAAGATCCTTGTAACACATATCAAGGACGAGAAATGTGATACTTCTTATTGGTTGGCAATCGTTGTCATGGTTTTATACAGCAAAGGGATTTAAAATTTACTCTCTGTATCCTTTAATATGATCCTACCTTTTTATAAAGCACATTTCTATATATTTATGAACAATTAACCTTACTTTCAATTTTGACTACCACACAATAACTGGATACAGGAAGCTACCACATGGAGTTTAATATTGCTATAAAGTGAACAAAATCGAACATTTTACCTTCTTGGTAACCATAGCCACAGTTTTATATTCTTCATCAAACTTTACCAATATATGATATATTTTCAACTCTAGTTCTATCAGATAAGTACTATTCAAGGTGATTCTAATAAAATGTTTCTTAATTAAAAGAAACTTAATTCCTAACGCAACAAAAAAATATCACTTTAAACCACTGGTATATTGTTCACATGGTTACACTGCAAAGAAGTAATTAATCTCAATTTTTCCTGTTATCTGCGTTACAAGTTCCTAACGATGTACATTTGCAAGTCTTAAATTTCAATTTTTTTCCCTAGGATAATAGCATAAACCAAAACTTAGCAACAAATTTTGTTTGACTACATTGTGATACCATGGCATCCATAAAAGCTGCTTTTAGAAAAATATTGCCAATACCTAATTGCTTAAGGTCAAATATTATTATTGTTTTCTTGAGTTGTTGATCAAGTTTGATCATGTTACACCTATCTTTGGTGAATATTGATCACTTTTCTGCATTTAAAATGAATTCCAAATGTATCCATGGTTACCACTTACTTAGAGATTTATTCTAAATAGTTTCTTTAAAGCATAAGTGGCAACAAGGTGCCATGTTTTTGTGAGAATACTTCATATGTTTTTTTAGTCTTTATTAAGGCTAAATAAAGATTCCAAGTAGCTGAAAATCTCGATTTTTTAAACTTTTCCAGTTGTTACCATTGCAACCAAGACACATAGCAATCAAATTTTATTTGGTATATGTTTCTGGTGTCAAGTTGTAATAATGGGCAAAGCTTCATCAAAATCGATGACCATATGTGGCAAAGAAGTTTAAGTGGTTACAGAGAATAGCTCTTAAACTACATGTAGTAACGCACACATGATCATAAATAAAGTGTACAGCATATGCCAAATTTTAATGAGATGTAGAGTGTAAAATTTTTGAAACAATGTTTAATTTAAGAAAAACATACCAGATGTCAGGAGTGCAACAAATAAGGCCAAATAGGATCACTTTTAAATCCAGTTCTTATAAGGAAATTTTCTAACTTCTTTATTTTTTTTTTGGGGGGGGGGGGGGTAGGTGGAATATTTGACTAAATTGACCAAAAGACAATTTTGGAGAAACCATTGCGTCTTATTTCTTTCAAGATAGCGTAATTAGGACAATTAATGTCCAATAACAATCAAAAAGCAATTTTTTTCATAAATACAAGAGAAAAACCTCAATCAAGGTTTGAAGGTTAATAATTTACATCCCTGATACAAGCCTGAAAGATAAAAAAAAACCCACACACTTCTTCTTTTTTAATTTTATGACAAGAAGTCTTTTATAATGTAGTGATATTTTCTTCTTGACACAAGAAGTTCCATTAATAAAAATTCTGCAGCTTTTTTTTTTTTATGCACTTGTCAATTCTATTGTCATTTTGGAAAATGTTTATACTATATGATGTTAAAATTGAATAATTTGTCCTGGTGAGTTGACTTTTACCAAAAAATAAATTTTGCCGGTCATGATTTTTTAATTCACCCTTATATAGCATTTTTAGATTTTAAAAAAATCTAAATTGTTAAAATTTATTCAAATAATCCATGACGTTATGAATTACGCTACCTTGTTTATGTTTGCTTAGCAACCAATGTCATTAAATCTCGAGCTGGATCTATAATGAGTAGCAAATGAGGATTATGGAGATATGTTATAACGTTTTCCGGGGGTTAAGGTCAGACGACACGTTCCTCAAACATATGTTTCGTTTCTCTTGGTATTACATAAAAAATTATCCATTCTCTTTTGATTTCTAAATTGAATTCAATATGTTTTTAAAAAGATAAGTACACTAAAAATTGTGACATTGGCAATTCAAAAGATTACCCATAAGGATTATATAAGGAATATCCCACTCTGGTATCCTGCCCAAAGCCTGGTAAGGAACCCCAATTTTGGTGAGGAAACACGTTTAACTAGCAAAACTTCAATGACAAATTCGTGGGGAAATTGTACATTTTCGAGGAACGTGTCTTCTGACCTTAACCGCGATTCAGCATTCTTCAGTGTATATTAAAACAAAACATTTGTGACATAATAGGAAAACATTTAAAAATGTTACATAATATAAAAGAGTTTAACAACGTCAACGTTATTTCAATATATTGAAAAAAAAAATATTTGCTAGTACAAATGCATTGTTTGGAAAAATCAAACTCAGACTAAAAATTCTTTGAGTACATGCAAAATACCTGTGATATAAATATATTTTTTTTTCACTTTGAATTAATTTTGTTAACAATCTCCTGTATTACTCAACATTAAGGTATTTTGCAAATTTGCTAAGGTTTTAATACATACGAGTACAAATTAAGAAAACTTTCGAATAAAAAGAAAACATTTTCAGTGGAGATTATGATTTTCCAACTGTTAGGCGTTTTCTGCTTTTGAGTTGCCTTGACTTTGCTTTTGCCGCAATGCTCAGTTTATGTCTCTCTTCAACAATTTCTTTTGTAATCGTGGTTTCATTCTTGAAAATAAAAAGCAATTTATAGTAGCATTTTAGCATTAAAACATAAAATTTGCAGAAGATTCAAATCTGTGATTTAGACATGTTTCTTTTTTTTTTTTAAAGAATATTTCTTTTAGATTTTATTTTTAGAAAATATGATTTAGCCACTCTTGTATTAAAGGATACATCCCTCCCATTTATTTTTTTCTTTCTTTTTATTTCTTTGGCTGTAAATTTGATCCTTTTTATAAATTTTGAATGACTTATCACAGTGTGTACTGACCTACTTTGAAATTTTTTTGTCAAATAAAATAATGTTGATGTCAAAATAGGCAGATGAGATGTCAATTTCTGAATCAGTTGATTTAAAAAGGATAAAATCCTCGATATAATATATGACATTGCAAAGAGATATATTTTTCTCACCTTTAGTTCAGACTGCAGAATGCTGAACAAATGGCATATATGGCGAACCCGAATATTTTCTGGCATTCTCATTGTTAGTCCAATTTTTTCATCATTTGAAATGCGAACCGACCAAAAGCTATCGTCTATCATATAGTCTTGTAATCTTGTTTCTGTGCTTAACGAAGATGCATTGTTCCATATAAATCTATGAGCAAATAGTTTTATGCCAACTAATATTTTTTCCCAACTTGTTCTTGCCTGATCTACTAAATTCAACTCCTGGATTACTTTGTTTGATAACTTTGTTCGATATGCTTCTTCCAAAGATATAATTACTCTCTCTCCATTAAATTCTTCCAAAGTTTCGTAGATGAAAACTAGATCTCCCAATTGCGCATCTGCGGGAATGGCGTGCTCAAAATTCGTGAGAGCGAATTCGAATTCATATTCTTTAAAATAATCAATCATTGGAACACAATTTTTTTTTTTAATTTCTTCATGGGGCTCCATTGCCGCCACAATGCCTAGAACGGTCAAAAGTTTACTATTTTTGTCCAATTCATTTTCTGAAAGCATTTTTCTAATTTTATCGAGTCTCTGTTTATCAGTACCTGTTTGGTTGAACATTTGATATAGTGCTTTAAGCAAGAGGATAGTGTTTTGAGATATATCGTCTTTAAACTGAATCAACAAGCTTTGCTCCTTAAAGGAGATAAACTTTGCGTTTGTCAAATACTCAACAGAAACCTCTGATTCTATTTTCGGAAAATCATATATTACACGGACAGACGGATCTTTTACACTTCTTTGACAAAATAACAGAGCGTCCTTTGGAAACGAATGGGGCAAAATATCACGATCTTGGAGTTCAAAAAGTGATATATGATGGAATTGGGATGTTTTCGGGTTTTCAAGAAATGAAAGGGGTAAACACTTAGATGTACGTGCTATACTGATAACGTCCTCTAGGAAATTGTTTTGTATTTTTATTAACGCTTTAAGCACAAGTAATAATTGCGAAGACTGGTCAATGATCATAAACATGCCGATTTTTTCATCAGGTTTTGCTAATAATGGTTTTATATTTGGTTCCACTGTGTGAAGGATGTCTACATTATTTCCAGAAAATATTTCATTCCAATTTTCCATAAAATCCTGAAAGATATATTTTACTTTACGGAAATCAGATTTAGAACATTTTTCGTCTATAAATCCTGACACTGTCAAGGTCCTACATTCACATTTTCGTAAAATATACTTTCCAAACACCCCAATTGCCTTTTGCCATTTCAAAATTGGTTGAAGTAGTTGTAAAAGTCGCAAAATGTGTAGTCGAGAAAGAAGGTGGTAGAGAAAGGGATATTTTTCTTCGTATCTCTTTATGGTTATTTCCCCTAATAAACATTCTACTGACGGGGGACTTAAAGTCCGCCGAAGTATTGTAGTATTCATATCACATTCGGTCTCATCTAGATAGACTTCCAGGTGTTCAAATGATTCACTTTTCCTTAACTCCGCTGTGTGTGTTCTTATTTGCTCGTCAATGAGGGTATATCGATTTGCAAAAACGTCGGAAATAATTTTAATGCATTCCGAGTTCTTTTCTCCTAAGTCAATCCTCTTCAGATCTGAAAACCTTTTTAATATGCATGTTTGAAGTTTTAACAATTCGTTTTCTGTTACATTTAAGCAATCTGCTAGAGAAGACCATTGTAATTCTATTTCTTCCACTAAGAATGTATCCAATTCTTTGTTCTTTTTTCCAAAACGATCAGCCATTTCATTTCTTTCGTCATTTCCAAGTGCTCTACATGCTAGATAAAGTCCAAATACTAATAATCGCGAATATTTAGCTATCAAACAGTTTTCTTCAGGAATATCAAAAAAAAAATCTTTGTTTATTCCATGATTTTCCAAATAATTTAGTTTTTTACTCGAGTATTCATATACACTACACAAATATTTTGATAAAATCTTCTGAGAAAAAACGTCAGAGCTTTTTATAGAACGCAAAAAGATATTATCGCTTGGATACATGAAAACTGATACAATAAGGAGTTGTGATACAAATGAGGCAATCACAAATGTGAAATGTTCACTGCTTTCTGAAAGTACGAGTTCTTTTACATGAAAATCTGATTTCAATGCAAAATTTTTTAATACTACAACTTCTATTTCAGATTGTTTATCAATTTGACTGATACAGTCATATACTGCGGATACCATAGTTGTATCGGGCTTTCCATAAAACTGGGGAATATAAACATTGGTGCATAGATACAGCACAGCTCCAACTATTTTATCATTAGCATTTTCCCATCTGTTTACTTTGCGACCATAGAGGAAATTTTTCATTCTTTTATATTTATCTTCGGAGAGTAATTGAATTAATGATATATCCAAACAATATTGCAATTTGTTTGCATCTGATATCTTTTCCAAAACAGATATCTTGGGATTTTGTAAATCTCTAGATCTTTTAAACAGTGAAACTGAATGTGATCCATTGCGCAAACATCTTTTGAAAAATACCTCCAATGGTCCAGTCCTTAAACGTGCGTGTCGATTTGAATCAATCAAAATCAATTTAATTTGTCTGAGAAAAATATCACGTTTTGACCATAAAGTGCCTAAACTTTGAACAACCGTTTGTATGTAAGACCGGCAAAAGCATTCTCCGTACAATTTCGCCATTCTAGGAAACCTGTGATTCTCTGTTAACAAAGCTTGTCTTGCTTGTGATAAACTTTTATGTAGATTACTACTGTCTTGAGCGTTTCTCATAAGTAATTCTTTGTTCAATATCACGGAGAAATGTTGATTTTCAAGAACATCGGCAATGAAAAGTTCGAGGTCCGTGATTCTTTTTTCTCTAAGAAGACTTTCAAATAAATCTACAGCATCTAGGCAAGTCTCTGGAGGAAACGTTGCTTCACTGTTTTCATTCATTTCATTTATCGTTTGTAAAAGTGCAAGATTGATAATAGTTTTAAGAGTCGGTTTTTCTTCAGAAATATAATCATTTTGTCTATCATAAAGAAAATGTAATACTTCTGATATTGGGATTAAATTATCTTCGTCCAGAGCAAAACATCTTTGAATATACCTCGATAATACCGAGACTCTCACAGAAATCAAATCTGGCAAAAATTCACCTGTTATTATTTTGCAACATACATCTGAACTATCGAGACGTTTCTCTTTAACCAGAACTACTATTTCACTCATCAACTGAATATCTCCCATTCCGGGTATAAATACCAAACAAGCTAGGTCATGAAGAAAACGTAGTTTGATTTGTGAATCGGAAATTGTTGTAAAGTTCGATCCAAGACATAAAAGCGTATTTACACGGATTTGCCATTTCTTTAATGATGTACTCTCCAGCATATCCTCTTCTCTCGGAAACAATTTTGGACATATGACTTCTAAGAAACAACGAAAAAAATTGTCATCCGGATCTGTTGCACATTTCTGGTCATATTCATTTTTTTCTTTCATCATTTTACGTATATTTGGAAATATATCATGTATACCTCCGTCCTCGCCTTCATATTCTTCAAATGCACTGAGGATATTTACAACCCCTTTGATGTCACTTTCCTTTAGCCACATTTTAAACTGAAGACATACAATTTTGTTCAGAAACTTACTTTTCAAATCCTCATCGCTTTTACTTTCGTCGTCTATATATTCTAAACTATGTTCAATAGTCCTGATGAATAAATCTTTAGTGTATTCTGAAACTGTTTCTTCCATCGTTTTTGAAATATAGCAAACGACAAAATCGTTTGTATATATTCTTAGAAGGGATTCTGTGATAAAAGGTAAAAAGTCTTGTACATGATGTTTAATTTTGCTTTCAGACCACCTAATGAAATTTTTCCTTTCTTGCACTGGTAAATTGCTAAAATTATCATCATCCTCTAATCCGTGTTTTGTCTTTCTTCTATTTAATTCTCTAAAAAAATTATCCCTCTGATCTTCTAGAACTTCATAAATGCATTTTGCAAATGGAAAGTACAGGTGAATAAATGGTGTAGTTACATGTAAACCCTGCAGTCCGACGTTTTCCTTCGTCTCTGATATTTTGATGAATGAGTCCGAAAGGAAAATTTTTATCCACATAGGAAGTAAACCTTGATCACTAGTATGTTCGTCATAATCGTATAGAACAGATGTCACCATTTTTTCTTCTAGCAAGTGTATAATTTGCACGAGGGGATTTTGGATTCTCTTCCGCAGATCATTTAATAGAGCCTTTTCGAATGAGCCCATTGTTTCTAAACAATGTGTATCGCATGCAACATCTATAGCCCATTCTGTTGTATGGCCACTTTTCTTGAACCATTTCTTTATCTTCTTAACAATAGCATCTCGGACATGTGTAAGTTTCATTATTTTTTTGGTTAAACATGTAACATCATGAATTCTTCGTGCACTCATGGAATGATAGGACAAGCGGGAAAATGCCCATAACATTTCTTCTTCGATTGTTTTTTCTATCGGTTGCGATAAACACTTTAATATTTTGGAAACAGAATTACTAAAAACGTTTCTTATGTTTGTAAACGGAGTCGTCAGGGTGTCCATTGTTGCCATTTCCCACTCTGATTGAAAGTTAAAGGTTGAAAATATAGATATATTCTCTGAACCTCTTGTTAAATGAACGATTACGCAAACTACTTTTTTCTTTCGTGTCTCACATAGCGTGGCATGTAAATATTCTGACCTAAAGTGTTCGATTCGAGATTTTGCCAGAAAAACATGTTTGAAATCTTCATTTTCAACGCATTGCAAAACCAGCCGTTCGTCATTTCCGTACCAAAATTCACTGATCACGGCATCAAGCTGTCTTTCAGATTTCACTACCCCCAGTTTTAAAACTACTGCATGTTTTATTTCTTTTGAAATGTCATAAAATATGTCTGTGTTTGTAAATATTGTTATCATTACAAAATCGTTCGAAGAATCTTCCATTTCGTCACCTGAATCGTCGGACAAAAAATCTGACGCTATGTAGTCTTCGTTTGCATAACCAGCACTCTTGTCAAAATCGGATGACGATAAACATGATAAAAGAAAAGGAGAATGTAAACTGCATTCTACAACTTCTCTCTGTTTAATCTTTTCTTTGATAAAGCTTACTAATCCAGCATGTGTAGGTTGCCTTTGGAATCGGTCGAGAAGCGATGATGCAAATTCTTGGTTACTTTTCCAAAGTGACGATTTCTTTTGTAAAATCATGGCTTCTTGTTGAAATAACGGAAGGAGTGCTATCATGCACTGGGCAGCATCCGGAGTTTTATTGCTATTTTTGTCATATATATGCTGTACTAATGAATATACCATATCATTGTTGTGAATAGGAATAAGTTTTTTTAATGGTAGATGGAGAACACTTTCATCGGAAAGATGTATCATTGTCATTTCAGTAAGCATTTGATTTAATTCGCGCACCAATTCATCATGTTTAGGGCAATGGCTGTCCTGAAATGAAAAGGCCTGTTTTTCAAATCTGCTAAGCAACGGAGCATTTTGTCGAATAATTATTTCTTTGTTTACCACCACAACACATTTAAAGGCTTCATGGACATAGCAAAGTGGGTTACTATACGGACCAAGTGCAATTCTACAATGTTTTCTTTCACCTATTGATGAATAATTTTGATTTAGCATGTCAAATAAACTTCCATACACCATCTCTAAGTCTTTCAGAACAAGGACGTGTCCTTGCTCCATGCAAAGAATAATTTTACTTAGTATTCTGTAACTGTAATCATCATACTGGTCATCCTCAAATTGACTTCCAAAAATACACGTGTATTTTCTCTTCTTTTTTTTCAACATTAGAATGAGTTTCTCTATTACTGCATCGCTTCTTGATATCAACATTAGATGTCTGCTATGTTTGTCCAAGAGATTTTCTTCAATTAAATCTATCACATTTTTTTTCCCCACCATTTCTTTTCTTGGGATGATTAATTCTTCTGCTGTCTGTAAACTGGACTTACACTGTAATCCACCAAAGTTACGTTTTATACCGTCGGAAATTAGAGTCCATATATCGGAATCTGGTTGTCCTCTTTTCCTTGTGCTTATATATTTGATTAAACTGTAAAAGTCTCTTCTGCAGTGAAAATCTTCCAGATCTGGTTGTTCTATATACTCAACATATTTAGTAGCAATTTTTTTCAGGATTTGTTTCTCATTTTCGTTAAGTTCACTTTTTTCGAGCACGTTTTGATAGATAGCAATCGCTGTTTGTAACATTTCCTCTGTGGTCAGATCAAGACAAGAGACATGAAGGACACGGTTCATTTTTGCAGGATCCATAGCCCAATTAGATAATCCTATTACAGATACGGTTAACTTATCTGTAGTATCTACACCTTCTTCAAGAATGCTATGCAAAGCGTTTAAGGGTTGAAATCGAGATTTCGCAGCCAGTCCTAATTCATCAAAAAGAATTACAACTTGTACATTTCTGTTACTGTTAACGTTTTGGTAATGTTTTGCGGTATCAAATACTTTTTCAATTCCTTCAGGAGTTGAGGATTCAGAACCCTGATATGAAACAAAGTAAAGTTGAGGAAACTTTTTGAAAAATGCAGATGCTGATTCATTCCCTCGCATGTTGTTCCTTAAAAGCTGAATTGACAATGATTTGCTGCAACCAGGTTTCCCAATCAGACATACAGGTATTCGAGATAAGACGCAAACGAAGAGAGCAAATATATTTTCCGTTAATGTTCTATTAACAGCTATTGCACTTGACATTTCCATGTTACTTAGAACCAATTCTTTTTCCTGGAAAATATCGTTTTCAATGTTATCCAAGTCTAGGCTTTTCAACTCATCTTTACGTACACAACTAGTGATGGTTTTCCAATAAGCTGTTCGTTCACTGTGTGATGAAAAGCGAGAAGAATAAGTCAAATCTAAAGTCATGAACCAGTACATCAAACACTGATCATCGTTAATTTCTTTCTTGTCTTCCATTTTGGGTAAATATTCGTCCTTAAACCATGAAAAAAGTCGCTTACTCCTCTCTATTTCACGTAAGCTAACATTAAACGATGAAATGCATTTTCGGACGAATTGTTGGGATTCTGACAAACTTTTTGCAGCAATGGTTTTTAGTGGATATTTGCTACACCTCATCTTTGAAAAGACATCATTGATCATTAATTTGATATATTTCTCTTCATCTTCAAGTGTTATATTCCCAAAATCCCAAACAAAATCCAACATAGCTTCAGGTAGAGGATACACATTGTAAATAGGTGATACCTCTTCACTTTGAAGTCCACATGTGGCTTCCTGGTCTTGTACCTTATATGGGTTACATGCCGCTACAACTGTCACATTTGGGGCGAGAAAGATACCATTGAAATGTCCATGAACTATAATATCGCTAAAGATTCCTATGTTCCGATTGGTGTTTACTTCATCTAGAAAAAGCCAGAACTCCTTACCAGGATTTTGAAAAGCCACATCATTTATTTCTTTTATTTTTTTTTCAATGAATATTTCATCAAGCCCTGCATGAATATTCACAGAATGAAAAACGACACCTTTAATCTTCGCAAGATTTTGAAGAAGGGTTGTTTTCCCGCAGCCAGTATCCCCCATTAATATAATTGGTACAAATGATTCTACTTTTACATTAATGATAACCATTTTCAGGAGATTATCTGTCGTAATGACATAGTCTTCATTTATATGCATCTGGTTACAATCGATAGTACTTTCAGACACAACATTAGTTAGAAGATTAAACATCTGCGTCTGGCTTAAAGAATCAAGATCTTGTAAATCTCCACCACTCAAGAACAACTGTTCCTCAAGAAATTTTTTTTCATTTTCCTCTAGGTCTGCTGTACTTTTGCACAAGACTGATATTGTTTGGGGTTCTCTTGCGTTAAAGATAACAATGATAGGGTTAATGTCCTCCCATTTCATTGGTTCGCCATATTGCTTACATAATCTTCCTGTTTTGGTATCAGTAGTTGTCGTCTTGCTAAGTGATCGCTTTGAAATTTTTGTTGCCATTTTCAAAAACGTTTTCACTATTGTTGTTTTCATTGACAGCATTGGCTCAGGATCTTTTCTTCGAATATCATATAAATTTTCAGTTCTGTAAAACATGCAACATGAAAGCTTTTTTAATTGTTCTGACAGAATTTTTATAAATGTTGTCATCGATGTGTAAGAATCACAATGATGAGGGATATATTTTCTTAATATATTCCAACACTCAGTCTGGGACAATGGTTCTAATGGATTCGATCCCGTGAAATACAAATCTTTTTTGTGTAATTCTGATTTGTCTAAGGACTGTAAATAGTGACACACAACTTGGACGGGACTGTTGATTTCAGATGAAGAGAGAAATCTATCTACCCCATCCCATTTTACGTAGATGGTTTGTAAAGTCATCGTAAAGGGCATCAACTTCAGTAAATTTTCACCAACTGTATTTTGGATTTCAATGTAAATGTGGTTTGTTGGAATAAATATTGAATATTTTCGAGACGAAATGTACTTTAAGTACACTACCTGAAAAAGCAAACTATCCAGTTGTTCTGGATTTTCTACCGTACCAATATCAAGGTGCAAAAAGTCCTTCTCGCAAACATTTAGCTCCGCCAACTTGAATGCAAAGTAGTTTCTATTCACAAGTCCATTTAAGGACAAATACTTATAATACATATCTAACTCGTGACATTTTTCTTTGATTATCTCAGTTTTTCCCATCCCTGAGCGATCAGAGGTAACAGTAAAGACGTGCTTCATAGTTTTTGCCAAATGTTCCTGCATACGTGGAACAGATACTGGTGTATTATTCTTATGGTGGCGCTTAAAGTGTAGTAAAAATTTATTTTTTTGTGTGCCAAGGATGATACGCAAATTATTCAATGTTCCTTCTGAAGTCATTTTTTGCAACTTTTTATTTAACCTATGTTGAATGTCTTCTCGCAATAACTCAACATTAACCAAAGCATGTACTTTTCTGCTAAACCTTTTGCAACGTGATAAAAGGAGGCGTATTTCGTCGTATTCAGTACAATCATCACACATCAGGACTGTATTCACACATGGAGACTGATCAACAAATGACGCAAACAACAACCTGATTAACGCACCTTTACTTGATGTGCACATTTCAAAGTTTTCGTACCTTATCTTTGTTGACACTGATGAAATTTCTGTCATGTTAAAAATTTCTTTTATTTCTTTCAAAACATCACCTGGTCGTTTTGGGTCATATGAAGTCTTTCTTTTTAACTTTTTTATAGGAACTTCTTGCTTTATAAAAAAGCTTATCGCGTCAACTGATTCCTCAGGTAAATTACCCTTCAAGTAATGATGGAGTTGGCGAATATGACCAAGAGTTAAATATTGCATCTCTTCAAACTTCTCTCGGTATAATTTCACCTCTTTATTCCAATCATATAATTCTTTTTGCAGATGCGAAAGTTCGCCTTCAAGCAATGTCGATTTTTTACACACTTTGCACAAGTCTACATATTTGAAATGACCTATTTCCAGAAGGGTTTCGTACAAAGTTGCGATCTGAAAGGCCTGATCAACGTACGTAATAAATATTTCAAAATCCTCCGGTTTTGTTTTGAGCATCCAAGTCTCTGTTTTGTGGATCGGGGATTCCTTTCCCGTGATCAACAAAGCTCTACTTCGGAGATCTTTTAACTCTGACTTGGATATATTTACTGTCTTTCTCTGTGTATCTACATAAAATACTGAAACATGAACCTTGTCATGGGTATCGGAGCAAAATGAAAACGTTCCACTTGTGTTGATACCCATAACTTTTGTGCTCGTACTTTGTAATCTATTTGCTATGTTCCTATAAAGTGTTTCCAGTGCACTCAAGTTTTGACTGCAATCTCTCATGCATTCATAAATGTTTTCTACATTTACGTCATGTCCATCTTGTGATAACTTTTGAATTAAAGATTCGATGGAGTCTTTCTCGTCTCTCCGAATCAATGGATATAAAAATTGTTGTAATTCTATAAGATTGGACATAGTCTTAATTGAGATTTGTTGTTCTGTATAATCTTCGACAGCATCTATCAAATTTCTTAGATCCTCGAGAGCTACTTGTTTCAAAAACTGAAGCAAATTTTCAGCATCTATTAGATTTTTAATAAATTTTCGTACTTTGTCATCGAAATTGCTAAACATTTTTTTCAGAACAAGGATTTCTTCAAAGAATGTCTTCAGAGGTATATTTCTCTGTTGAGGGACACTTGACACATATTTTTTTAACATGTTATATTCTTTTGATGGAATGATCTCAATTTGAAGACATCTGCAAAGTTTTCCTACAAGGCATACGTCTTTGAAATATTGTGTAGTATCAGTACCTTGCCAATTAAGACAGGACTGGAATTTCTCTTGGTTGTTATCAGGAATGATTTTAAGTCTGTATGCAATATTAAATTCGTGCTCAAAATCTGTACCATCGAAGCTAATATTCATGTCATCCAACGTGATATCGTTCATACCTTCAGTAAAAAGAGATTGCCATCTCTCTATGTAATTTTTTTTACCAATCTCTACTAGAGTGCGTAACAAAATTGAAAGAATCTGCTTAGGTGAATATTCTTTTTCAAGCGTTTGGTTTTTTAAATCCTCTACTGTCTTTTTCATTACTGATCTCGATTTTATAAGATTCCAAAACATTTGAGAATCGGCTATTTCTAATATTTCTTTACAGCATTCAATTATTCTACATTTTCCATCTCTAGAAAATTCAAACAATGCGTCCTCTGCATCTTGTACATTTCTAGTGCGAGATAAAACAGCGTGCTCTACCTTTTCTACTTCTGTTAACCACTTCTCAAGTATTTCCGAAATTGCCCATCCCTTCATATTACAACATAATGAACGACTGACTTCTTTCAGGATTGACATATTTTTCATAAAACTTTTTGCTCTTTTATTTGCACATGATATTTTTCGTTCGATAACACTCTTTGCAAGTACATCGGACGTGATGCTGGACAAATGCGCCAACTTTAAACATTTTTGTGGTTTCGAAATTTCTGTCAAAAACGCCATTGGAAAATCGCATGATTCTAGTCTTTTTTCGAAGGAGGATAACCACCTTTTAACATATTCATAACTCTTATGTTTTTTAACAGTGGTATCCAGTTCCTCTATAGATAAGATCTTTTCCCAAAACTCAAACCAATCAAGAAGTTCAGACACAGAATCAAGATCATCTTCATTCGTAAAATTTGTCGTGTCCAAGAATGCAAGAATCATTTGGGTACGAAATCCTCTGAAAATTGAAAACAAAATTTCAAATTAAGAAGTTCAAATCATTTTCTTTCAATCGGATTTTATCGCATACCTGGAAGTGCTTTGGATGGTATCACAGCAACAGATGATGTAAAAATGCTACATAGTAAATTTCCCCTCCAAGTTCACTATACCAGTAGTAAATATTCTCCGCTTTATTCCCACTTATCCAACATTTTGAAAAATCCTATTCCCACATAGCCAACATTTTGATTTTTAACCTGAGTGATCAACAGGCTATAGTCTGTTTTCAGGTATATGTGCTTTACCTGAGAATTACTACCTTTGAAAAAAAAAGTGTAAAAATAAATTCAAATGAAAACTTCAGTCAAAACATAAAAATAGAATTTAAATTTTAAAAAAAATGAAGTTCTAGAAAAAAGAATTAATTTATATAAATGTAGTAAAAAATAAATATAAATCTGCATTTTTTAAAATTAAAAATTGAATATTGATTAAAGGAAATATTGAAAATTAATTAAGAAATAAAGTATTTCAAATGATACCCCCAAAAAAGTGTAAATTACATTGTAGAAACAATTTTGAATATTCTAAAATATATTTATCAGTTGTGATTAAAAATATTTATCTGAGTATGTAATATTCGACTGTGGTAATGAACACAGTAACAGAATCTTTTGATACAAACTGATTCATTATCTGATTTAAAAAAATCAACTTAGAAAATTTCATACTAGATATTCACAACCCAGTCTTTTTTAATTATATATGATTCTATTAGGGCCTATGTATTATTTTTTATTATAAAAATGAAACTTTTTTTTCGGGGGGGGGGGGGGGATTCCTGTCATTTTGTTTTATTTTTACTCTACCATGGAAAATGTTTTTTTTTTTTTTTTAAATATAAATTTACTAAAGAATTGATGTTTGTACATTTTTTTCTTTAATTCATATACAGTTTGAATATTTAATTCTATGTTGCAGTATATTATGTGTTTTTCATTTAAACTTTAACATTTCAAGTTGAGCTATAATATATTTAAAAAAAGAAGGATATAATGATTAATAATTTAAATATATTCAATGATCGATTTTTGAATATTTATTTTATAATAAATATATTTGAAAACATTTCTCGCCAAAGATTTTACAAATGTGACAAAGAATATTAATAAAAAAAAAACCAAACAAACAAATTGTGATACAACACAGCAATAAAGAAGAATAAAACCGTTAATTATTAAAAATAATTAATTAAATCACACTGTATTTAATATATCAATTATTATTATATTTTTAAGAAAAAATATTTTTGTACTTGCACTGAAACTATTCAGCACAAAATTATTACATTCATCATGACGTTCTTATGTACATGCTACAAATTAAATAAATAATTTTATTCGGCTTATACATGTACATATAGCTTAAAACAGACTATAGCCTACCTGTATTTTATTTCTTTTATTCTCAATCTGCACCCCATTCCCACTTAGCCAACACACATTTACCCGTGTCTTACCTGTATTTTTTTCAAAATGTTGGCTAAGTGGGAAGACACCTATTCTCCCGGGGGTCATTCTCTATTTAGTATAGATTCACTCATGCATAGAAATAGAAAATGACATCATCCAGGCCATTTTTATACATAGCAAACGTTCCCCTTAATCTGGTTAATTATTTGTTTCCCCTCCTTCCAATTTGCTCTCTAAGTTATGTATTTAGTAAGAAAGAGAAGTAATCAGAAGATTTATTGCCATTTAGTACTACGGTACAACTTTTGTTTATTTTTTCTTTTATTTTTAGTTTGTTTGTTTTAAATAATTTCTAAAAACGAGACAGGTTTTATTTTACGCACATTTACACATTATATGTTTTTTTAAATATGATTAAAAACTCACAGATTACCAAAATATAATTATTGATATCCCACTTAAAACGCTATTAGTATTTTAAAGAGGTTTGCAAGATTGGATGCTATAAAGCCAGCGAGTAAAATTTAAACTGATCATGGGTCAGAGAGAAGGCTTACTAAGCAGAATAAATACTATATTGTTAACCTTTCCCAGCTAGTTTCAGAAGATTACTATATAGTTAACCCTACTATATGGTACCGGCTGCAGAGCGAAACTTCCCCCATAGTGAGGCATCCCCCGGAATTCTTGCTCTAAAGTAAGCCTCCCCCTAGGAGATGTCAAAGTCGAGAGCCATACTTCCCCTTCAGAGTCATACCCCCCCCCCCCCCAAGTATCAATAGAGAGGAAGTCAACTCAAGGGGGAAGACTCGATTTAGAGCCTTACTTCCCCCTGCAAGATTTTCTTTATAGTGTTTACTTACTATTCCCTTAGCCACTCTAGAATTTTATGTTTTCCCGTAGAAGAATCGTTCTAGAGTGAAAAATCCCACTCCCACATCAAAGTATGTTCTAAAGAATATGGGCGTATTTGACGTGTAATCCGTAGGGATCATTAGTACGAATCATTCATTGTTTTAATGTTAAAGTCAAACAGACGATTTGGTCGACCGACCACAACTGGGCAGACTCTATGAATGCTACATATATAGGAAAATGTTATATTACATTGAAATATTTCAATATCGTGTCAAAATATGTAACTTATTAAGTCTGCATATCTTAACATTGAGTAAGGCCATTTCACACAATTTATAAAAATGTACCATATTATAGGGAAAAGTAAATTTCAAATGTCTACACAAACACCCTTACTCCGTCACTACCGTAACTCATTTTTTTGGAAACTCCGCGCTTTTTGTAAAAAAAATGCGATTATGTAGTCCTTTTTGCATGCTGAAATTCTAAAATCGAATGCCGAGATATTACAACAGTCAAGTTCAAGAATCCGTGAAAAACAAATAACAATTACACTTAATTTATTGTATCTATCGTATTTTTTATAAAATCTGTAAGCAATTTTTCCTTCATGCGCTATTCCATCGATATCCCCGATATGTACGTCAACATGACCATTATGTTCATTTTCACATGTCAGCTATTTTTATGAAGATCTATGTCAAATGTTGAATACGGCTAAAATTACTTTATTTTTTTCTACATTTGCCCTAATGCACTTCGCGTTGGGGATAACGTTTACACGACACCATTTGAGCAAACAAAACGTATATAAAATACATTATATTAATGTTATTTTTTGTGCTGAATGAATACTATTCTTAAAAAACAATACTATTTAAAATATTTAAAACTATTTTCCATGTATACAAATTCAAGAAAAAGCGACCAAAAGCTGAACTGGGGAGAAAAATGGCTTTAAAGGCAGAGATTTTTTACCGGGTGGTAAATTCCAAGGTGAGGGAGGGGCTTATTTTGTACAGGTGTGAATGCCTTGAGGGCTAGCAGTCTACCTGTGGTCATTTGTCTCCTTATCCCTATACACAGGAAGTGATTTAATACACAGTAGAGTACCCAAGAAGTCAAACTTTACCTGTGTTGGGATTATGAGATGATTTTAGATTAGAAATAAAAATTTATAAATAAAGTTTAATCTCAATATTTTTTCTTATTAATTTGTTATTGAATGTGTGTCAAAGCATCCCCACCCATTAAAAAATATTATTATTCAAATTATTTGTTGAGCTTTGAAAAAAAATGTTATACCAAATTTTAATATATTTTATCATAAAGAATATCATAATTATTTCAAATACTAAAGGTGTGTATGAATATATATTATCAAGCTAAAAATTCCATAGTAATACAACTTCTCTATTGTTTATACCATGTGTGGTAAATATCATAGGATCAAAAGTTAATTTGAAGGTCACCACGAGTGCCAAACAAGGTCTACAGGGTACACACAGGGACTAGTAAGTAAATGCCAATCAAGTACTAGCATCCAATGATGTACCTTTATGCACTTGATTGACAGGGGTACACAGACCAGATATTTTTGAAGGCGGTGCTTAAAATTTCTGCCTTTAATAGGTTGACTAATTGTAGAAGCCCTGGTGACGGAGTTAGGGTTCAGTGGACATAATGTACACGGACGTGATACGTGTTCTATTTCAAGGTGCTATATAAGCCCATTTACTTGTCTATTTTGTTACTAACACTAAAACAATGTTAAAGGTCATTTCTAAGAGTAGCAAACAAGAAACAAATCAAAAAATAATTTCGAGGTGTTATCCGCTAATGGTGAAGGAGTTTGGGTGCTCGGGGATATTAAAAGGGCCTAGACACAGTTGCATTAATTACATTTAAAATATCTACCTTTATTTTTAAAAATAATGTCTTCAGTTTCATGAATTGAACTCAAATGAATATTCTTTGAATTTCAATTACAAAGACATTCTTCATGACATCATGATCGCGTCAAACATCAGTGTTTGTACATAATTGTAAGCGGGGAACGAGCTCTGTTATTGTTAATGTAACTTTCCTCTTTACCGGCTGTGGGACGTGGAGACCGGTTCTTCGGATATCACCGTACAAACCGAGGTCCACTTTTTCGGTAGGTGCTGACGCAAAAAAGATCCCTCATTGCTCAATGGTCTTGAGTGCAGAGTATAGGTCCAAATTTGCAGCCCTCCACCGGCAAGTGGTGGCGTCTCAATATAAGTGAAAAATTCTTGAAAGGGACGTTAAACAAACAAACAAACAAACAAACGTTTTACCGGCTGAGTGTGTTCAAATTGTTTACTCTGCACACATCACTGAGCACAGACTGACAATACTAGTACTGGTGTTGGGTCTGTTTTCTCAAATATCTACTCGAATTTTATTGTTTATAGGTTTAATATTTTTAATTGATAATTTAGTCCACAAGCAAATTTCTACTTTTCTCAAGTACCGGTATTAAGGACAAAGTGCCAGGATATGTGTTAATTAAACGCGTCCCGAAATTCGTAGTTTAAATAATCTCCATATAAAAGAAGTGTCTAAACACGTCATATTTATATTTCGGCGTGAAATGCTCTATCAACATTTAAGTCATGATATATTAAAAATTTTAGAAAATATGAACTTCAAATCTGTTTCCAAAATTTTACATAAAAAAATGAAGATGTGGAGTATTAACTTGAAAAGAATGTTACCACTTAAGCATATAGCCATGGCCCCTTTTTCGGACCCTTCTAACATCATTTAATTAACTCAAATCTTCATTATCCTAACCCATATTTTGTTATCTATGTGGTACATTACTTGCAAAAATTTACATTGAAAACGGCTCTTTAGTTTTATTAAAGGTAATTAAAAATTCCCACTAGTGGGTGTTAATTCCGAATGTTGCGCTTGTCCGAGCTGGGTTTTAATTGTGTCTCATTAATATTCGGAGTAGGCGGGGCATTTCATCGATCGATTGAAAACATGTAATAGCCAGTTATATAATGGCTTCTGGGAACTACTCAGCATGATATAATAAAAAAAAAATCTACACAAAAGTAGACACAAAGAACATGTTTAAACTTCTCATTTTTTGGAAAGAGGGGTGCGGGGGAGGATCTTGAAGATGTACATGTACTCCCTCCCTAAAACCAGATTCCCTCCCCCCTCCCAATTTTTGGTAGATTCTTGTAGATCCTTGAAGTCATATAGTAGATAAACAAAATCAAGCTTACTTAAAAAACAACAGATGAATGTCAGGTTACTTTGTTTCGAAAATATTTTTTTAATTTTAAATAGGGTAAGTTGCGATCGCAATTTAAGAAACGTAATGGCGTATACGTGGAAAATCAACACGCATCAGGTAATTAGAAAACAGAAAAAAATAACTTCGGATAAATGTTGTGTGGACGTTAAGCGAAGCTAATTCGAGTTAAATTTTGATGCGTTATAGCAAAATTAAGCCACATGCCACATGTCGGAGGTCAGATATAGGTACTTATGCTATTTTGAGTGAAAAACAAAGGAAATTTTGACTAAAAATGTCTAGACAGTATAACTGACAAATGTATAATTTGCTCTGCATAATGTGAGGTAATTTGCAGGTGACGCCATAATAGCCTTAATGTAGAAATAAAATCTTAATATTCGCATAAGTGTACTTCGCATTAAGTGTCGCGTGAATGCCCTATACACACGGAGAGCTTAATTCGGATTAAACGTAAGTTACTGCAAAATCAAATTTTAACTGCATTCACTCGGAGAATTCAATGCAAATTAGTTTAATTCGAATTGATTTACTGCGCATCTATCTAGCTAATATTACAAAAATCTGAATGATAAGAACTCTCAACTTTCTTCAGCCTCCGTTTACTTCTTTCGTCCTTATTCTGCAGGAATTAAAATAATATGAGGTCTATGATGAAATTCTTGAGATTGAGATATGTTGTCTGGAATAATATTTGTTCATATTTTTGAAATTCTTCATTGCATGCCATTCAATTATTTGAAATAATACCTGATATTTAACACACTTGCAAATTGGTGTTAAAAATCACAAAAATCATACAATCATGCAACTTTATGTACAGTATTGCAAGAAAAAAAATTGTAAAATTTAAAAAAAAAAAATAGAATTTAGTCCAAATGTTCTCTGCATCACCATTAATTTACTTTTGTTCTGACATATTTTCTTCAAATAGGAAAAAATCCGAATTTTTATCTAGATATATTGAGTTATTACAATATTATTTTGTGCATTTAGAACAATTTTTGATTAAAATCTTGTACTTTATAACATTTTGTTTCAGGCAACTGACACCCTGAGTAAACGTCGTACTTAAACTATTTTTAAATGAAAAACAAAGATATGGTACATGTATGTAAATCTCCAGATATGTGTACGGACACTGTGAAATTATGTCAAATGGATCTGCTTTGCATACATGTACAGTGACGTGATTTAAGAAATGAATGTGCTAGTGTTTGTTTCATCTCGAGAGAGAGATAACACATGAAGATTTGATGTCGGAAGTGTGGTCCTGGTGTAAGCTAGTGGTCTGGCTATTAGACCGACAATGAAGAACTGATGAAGACGTGATTTCTATACATAGAATTGTTCTTCGATAAACAAAACTGCTTAACCATCTATGAAGCAATGTCTTAGTAAAATAATCTACGAACCAGAAAAGCGATATGCATGTTTATTTTCATACTAATTTTTTTGACAGTTTATATTAGAATAAGTAAGAGAAACAAAAAAATGTAAATGCTTATTTGTCTCACATGCACCTGTTTCGTGGAACCGAGCACTTAATAAATGGAGGGGTGCCATTTAAATACCAAGCAAGAGTTAGCGTGTCGTCTCTAGAAAAAAAAGTACCGGTCTAATAACTGACCATAATTGATTTCAATCTTCCAAAACCGGCATATTTTACTCAATATAAATTTTAACTCCTAGAGTTGAGTTCGATTGTAACTATTCCTTTTTATAAATAAAAATCAAGTCTTTAAATAAAAATCATATTATCCATATAATGTTTTTGTTTGTTTGTATGTATGTTGTTTAACGTCCCTCTCGAGAATTTTTCACTCATATGGAGACGCAACCACTTGCCGGTGGAGAGCTGCAAATTTTGTCCTATACTCGGCACTTACGGCCATTGAGCACTGAGGGATCTTTTTCGTGCCAGCACCTACTGCGACAGTACTAGACCTCGGTTTAAATGGTCTCATCCGAAGGACCGATCTCCACGTCCTACAGTGGGATTCGAACCCGCGACGTAAGGATCAACTCCTTACTTCGCGACTCTAGAGCAGACGCTCTAACCACTGCGCCACTCCGTATAATGTAATTAAAGAAAAATTCACTTGTTTGATTGAACAAAAAAGAAAACTTCAAGACGGTAGACACAAATACAAATATAAGTAAGCAATGTTTCTCAATCTACTGTTTTCTACCTATATTATAAAATAATCATCAAAATAATATTGTGATTTCAACCCTTATCGCCGCATAATTAAACATATGATATTGTTTTGTATTTCTTATGAATTTTGCACATATATGAGTCTTTTACCGTAAAATATCAAAGTTAAAAATTTACCTTTCTTCATCTGTTGAAAGCCAGTATTTCAAGGCATTTTCAGAAATCCTCAGTCGCTCCTCAAGAGCCATCTTTCTAACGAATTGAAGAAGATGGGAAAAGTACAGACCTTTTCCTTGAACGGGCATTAATGCATCAAACTTTGCTGTTTCATTCAATAACGTTGGTATTCCAAGAGATTCCATACGTTCTTTGGCTCTTTCACCGACAACGAAGTCATCCTTTATCCCAATTAAAGCAAACGCTTCACCGATTTCACTATACATGGAAAAAAGTTCACTAGGATTTGGCACACCACTCTCAGCTGTATTAAGGCACTTTTCCAACCAAACATTTATAATCTTATCACATTCTGCCTTATTTAATAACAATTTTTGGTTTTCTTTGAGAAATTTAAAAACTGTGATAAAATCCGACTCAGTGTATCTAGCAAGAAGTTTTAGAAAATATATTTGAGAGTCATATTTTAAAAGAAGTTCATACTCAGTACAAAGACTTAGAATGCATTTCATCATTTCTCTAGACCTAAAAGGTTGTTTTGACGAAGCCACACTTCGTTTTAATGTTTGACAAAGCTCTAGGGACCATTTCGTTTTATTTTCTAAATTCAAAGTTTTCCAGATTATCACAGACTTATCATGTTCACGACTAAATTTTGAAAATACTGAAACGCATGTCATATGCAAAATCTCATTTAATTCTTTCCTTAGCGTCATTGGCGATAAATTGATAGCATGCTGTTGCATTTCCGATGAGAAGTCATTGATCAGTTCCTGGAAAAATGTTGTTTTTCCTTCTGTATCATTCGAGCATTCCTTTGCCAGATTTTCAAAAAATTCTTTTAAATTGCCTAAATCTTCTAAATCCACAGGCACACAAGGAAGGTGGGTAGTGTGTTTCTTCATTCGATTATATGTCGACAAAAGATCTCGTTCTGTTATTATATTGGGATAAACATATTGAAGTATTTCGAGACAAGATTTGAAAGATGAAAGCTTTTGAAGTCCATCTAAGACGATTTGTGAATTTTGCTCTCCATTTTTTTCTTTTTTGGTTTTTTTTATACATTGTAATATACATTTGCTATATTTTGGTGTCAAGTTATATTTCTGAATGGTTGATTTGCATATACAATAAAGGAAGAGAAATCCTTCAACTGGTTTGTCGTCATTAAAGTTTAGTTGTTTCACTAGATTTTCTAGCATCATTGGACATACCTGAGATTTAGTTATTTTTCTTTCACCCTCGGAATCTTCCGAAAATCTTACTATGCTCTCAACAACTGTCATCCTGTCCTCAAGGCTAATATCATTCCTCGAATCTATATATTCAGTAAGTATCACATTTAATGATTCAATGAAAAAGTGGGCGTCTATGTCACTATAATCACTTTCCCTAAAAAAACCTACATAATGTCTTGTTGGACATTTGAATATGAGAGAAAATGGTATTTTTACCCTTTTCTCTTCTTCATTCTGAAATTTTACACCGACACTAAGTATAAAAAAATCGTAATCTTTTTCTCCATGAATTTCACATTTCCAATAACCACGTGAGTTATCATATATAAGTGTTTCCTTTGCTCCAAACTGGAAAGTACTAGTGTTATCTCTAATTGTTACTTCTCTTGGTGATGTTTTGTCTTTCGGGTAGAAGAAAACAAGTTGTGATGACATCTTAAACAAAAAAAATAAATAAATAAATAAAAGAAAAGAAACATAAGGCAATGGTATTTTCTGTTTTTCATTGTATTTGTTGGTACATGTATATTATACTAAATTAATGTTATTACATAATCAGGAAACATTAATCATACCAAAGGCTACATGTGTACTTTAAAACGGTTTCACACAGTTATTTTTATGACTAAAATCTGTCTTAAAACCGAAAACTATTTTAAGATTGCACCATGGCTGTGTCTTGAAACTTTCAAATATATTTTAATCTTAAGATCAATGTTAATCTTAAAGTAAACAGATACATGTTGTAATTCATTTGTTAAGAAGGTGGTAGCCTGCATTTTGGTTCAAAATAGAAGGCACTTCTCCCCACTCCCTAGGATTTTCAAAATTATCAAATTTATGTTAAATAAAATGTGTATATAACAAACAGTAATCATGTTCCAATCAAACAATACAAATTGTAAACAAACAGGGTCCTCTGAAAAAGAGGTCGAATCAGGTGCTATGGAGAAGTGAGTACTCTGACGACCGGTCTCACCCGCCATGTGCTCATTGTCATTATCGGGAAAACAGACAAACAATTCGTATGAAAGACGTTAGTCAAAATTCCACTAAACGATAAACTGAAGTTGCAAATCAAGTAATTGCATCGACTACAGAATTAGCGAAATGTTGACTTTTAACAAGGTTCTTGATATCCTTGAATCATTGGCTTATTTGTCAATAGTCTACCTCTTTTTAGAATTGATCGTATGTAACAACGTATCCAAGAGTGAGCTTTGGTCCCCAATAGGAAGCACGTACCCCTCGTACCTCGTTAGTTGATAAGAAGAAAGCCTTACATGTACCTGAAGAAAAGCCATTGGGAATTTCCAAGTCCACCCAACCCCCAACCCCCCTCTACTAAATAAGCTTTTCGATTTGTTGTTTTATATATATACACCACCCCATCCCTTTTACTTCTGTATCCATCTGTAAGATGCATGAAAGGGCCGTGTTAATATAAGGTCTATGAATATTAGAGGGTTTTGTTAGATATTTTGAACTGACGGATTTCGTACCCACACTTTGAGGGCATAACTGAATTCATTCGAATATTATTCAATACCATCTTTTTTCCATACACGCAAATGCAGTGGTGGATCAATTCAAGATTTCTACACATGTATATATATATTATAACATCTTTTCAACAGAATGTTACTTTTATTTTCTTAACCGAGACATATTTGCAAATGTTAATCGATACTTTCTTTCCCTCCATAAAGTTTCTGTAATCAAACTTATTCACATGTTAGACAGCAATTTAGCAATTATAGTTCCCCCACCCCCACCCCCCAAAAATACTAATAAACAAGATGTGCTTGTAAAAAACCTGATGATATCGTATGGCAGTTTTGTCGAATGTTAAAGTTTCTCAAATGGAAGTAAAACTCCAAGGTCAACTTCAAGAGATCAAAAATGTTGTTACCCAAAGAAAGGACTTTCCTCAATAAATATAGCTGTGAAATCCCAATCACCGACCATTCAAAAGTTATGGCCAAGGTTTTTTTTTTAAATTTAATCACACTTCAAGGTCAAGGTCAAAGGTTCAAATTTAATGTATCTAGAGGAAGGCCTTGTCACAATATATACACATGTGAAGTAGGAAAGCCATAGCACAAACTGTTCAAAAGATTGGTAAATTTTTACAAAAGTGAGTCAAACTCCAAGGTTAAGGTCGAGAGGTCAAATACGTAGAAACCCAAAGAAAGGCCTTGTCTTGAGGAATACATATGTGAAATATGAGAGCCATAGCTCAAGCCACGGATGGAAATTTATATAAAGCACTAAAAATGACACGAACAATAATAATTGTCAAATTTTCGGGACGACCTGTCCCTTCCTCAGGACAAAGAAAAAAGTTAGGAAGTCATAAAAACAAAGGAAATAGAGAAGCAAAAACAACTAGCACTACTACTAAACTACCAAACACTAAATATGTACAATGTTACATGTTTAATTTGGAGTTTATAAACAGTTGTGAACAAAGAAATCCGGAGCGCTATGAATTGCGTCCGGTCTATCGGGTGTACTTAACTACACTTAAATTTATTTACATCTTTAATGAAGCTAGTGTGCTAGCGTGCTCTCTCTCTCTCTCTCTCTCTCTCTCTCTCTCTCTCTCTCTATGTATATATTGCGATTTGTTAACAAAAAAAGTATCGTATTGCGATACGTTTTTCCAGTACCGATATATACCGGCAAAATGATTGGGCGTTAGATTTATGATGTAAAACATGAAATTAAAGATGTCAGACACGTTTTCAATCTTGCCAAATGTATTAACACGTGTAAAATGATAATTATTATTTATAATAATTTCAACTTAATTATTCATATGAGGGTTGGGAATCATATTTTCTTTGATTGTCAGACTCTATTGCAGTCTTATACTATGTGCGGATGCTTTTTTTTTTTTTTTTTTTTTTTTTTTTTGCATTCATGATAGTAGTAAATAAATAGCTAACTACACTTAAATTTATTTACATCTTTAATGAAGCTACAAAGCAGGCGACACATGCGTTCCTTGGAACACTCTAGTTCATATTGAAATAACAGTTAAATTTTACCTTCAGAAAAAGTGGGATTTTTTCTAATTAAGTAACAGTAAGACTTTACCTTCAGAAAAGAAAAATGGGATAGGGGCAGCAGCCTGGATGATATGTTCCCTTGAGTGGAGGTCTAGAGAAGGTGATATAAAATTTCAAAACTTATTGTAACGTTAAGAAGTTCTCAATCTACTTTTAGTTCATTATAGAAAAAAATGAATTCTTAATATATTCACTAGAATGACCACGTGCATGTGAAACCAAACCCTGATCTACGCCAGCGGAAACTCCAAGACAAACAATCCTTATATGTTTTTGTATTTATTGAAGTGTGCTGAGGAAAGCAAAATTCATTAAACTAGATGAAGTAATGAATAAAATTATTCACTAGAGAAATATTGTTTTTATTGTTTTCAGGTGTAATTAAAATACGGAAGTCGGTAGGTACATGTGAGAAAAATATTTCAAATAAGTTTCTGAGGACAGCCACAAAAACTGTACATTCTTTATTTTGCGCGGGTACTTAATATCGCGAAATGGCCCTTTAACGTCAAATCGCGAGAACAATAATTCGCGAATGGATGGTAGATCAACTGATTTTACATGGATTTCAGCACAATAAAAATAAAAACGAGTAATTTTATTTCGTGAGAGATGCTTCTCGCGAAATTACGCGATAATTAATTCCTCGCGTATATTAAGGAATCTACAGTATCTTGCGGCCGCCAGATAAGTTTCTAGTTGCCATGATTGAATCTGACCGCCAAATAAAATTTGTGTTGTCCTTGTACGTGTGCTTGATTTACTGTTACACTATTGAACATTTATGATCTCGGTTTTATTTCTAGTGTAATCAAATTACATGTAGTTAGACCTGAACTTATCATTTAATGCTAATTAAGAAAATGATTATATTCTATGAGCAATATACATTGTATGAAAAATCATTGAGTTTTTCCCTTTGAAATTATTATTAACTAGACAGAGAGTAATTGTAAGAAGTAGTTGTAGTTTATTATCTTTAGAATAGCTGTTCGTAGTCAAATCTGCATGGGGTTTTATGCCTAATTAGCAAAGACAATATCGTACATTGACAATAACAATATATTTGGTTTATTCTTATAAACTTAAACTGTCTTCTAATCAGGTTAAGTAACAATCTTTGCTTCATAAGAATATATAATGTTCACACCGGAAACATATTTGTCGGCCATGGCGGTCGCCAGTTATTTATGTGAGTCAGTCAGATAATTAATTGAAATACTTATTTGGCGGTCCCAGAAATATTTGTCTTTATATTAGGGATGTCAATTTAGTCCATAATTCAGATTCGAATATTCAATGAAAGTATTCGAATATATTCGAATCTTCGATAAAATAAATAAAATCTGTTTTATTTGAATATGCATCATGAATGGTTAAGCGTAGGAATACTTATATTGAAAGTAAAATTGTATGAAGACTTTTGTAGGTATACAATAAGAAATTTCATTTGATATTTGTCAATGTTTGAAATAAATAATATAGTAGCTCCATCTGAGGAACCAGTCGTCTTACTAAAGGCAACGGTATACTGTTCAGTTTTCAATACGTGTAACAAATTACAATTATCTGCCTAATAAGAGATATGATTATAATCTTTGATACAATGTAAACAAATATTTCCATAGAAAATTTTCCTAGGTAATTAACTAATTTCCCGATAATGAATATAAAATTCAGGATTATGTACAACCCGAAATAATCAAGTAATTTACACATTTATTCTGAAATTAAGCCCTTTAAAATATTAATTACAGACTAATTCTATCGGACATCCATACAATAATCAAGTTTATAGTTAACTTTTTTTTTACATTTATTACTTCATAGTGCACCAGAATCCGGTTTTGTCAATTGAAATGTTGATGAATTGAAATTAAGAACTTACCATTTTTAATTTTTCCAGTGTAATTCAACAACTTAGAAACAGTAAAGTAAAATTATATTTACGAGAATTATGTGAATTATGTATTTAGAATATCTTTGATTCATTTTAAACGTTTTTTTTTTTTTTTTTTTTTTTTGTTTTTAAGGGGAAAAAACTGAAAACTGAAATAATGATCAGCATCAAGTTTAACTGGACATTTTGTTTAAAAGATTATATCTAAAGTGTTAAAATACTTGAACCCTTCGTGACAGATCAATTACCAGCTTTAATTTCTTTTCTTTTTTTTTAATCTTTGAAATATTCAGAAGCGCTTATTACATTTCATAGCTGTAGAAACACTCACAGTGTAACCTTCAAATTTGGACTTTACAACTTATAATATAAGAATGAAATGATAAACTTTTTTTTATTGCACATTGCAGACATAAATTGAACATAATATCTAAATAGCCAAACCTTTCACAAGGAAATCCTCCAGAGAAATACGTGTCAAGTGGAAGGTCTAATGAATTTTAAAACAAGACAATTGAGAGAAGCCAATCATACAAAAATGCTGATCGACATCCAATCAAACACCAAGAATTTTAGAAGAAAAAAATATGCAAATATACAGGCAGATGTATCCAACCGTCGTCCTCGTTGATATGGAAGGATATTGGTGTCTTTAACAAGAAAAACTACAATTCAGAAACTTATAAATCACACAAACAAGTATTTCATTATTATGTTTCCATACTTCTTGTACCCCATTTTTAAAACCCCCTATTAAACAAGACGTATGTGTTCCTATAAAGTTAAGTTTTTTATCATAAAGTTCTACACGGTTCAGACCTTTATGACAACTCCTTCTCCACATTGTTTTTAATTGCGAGTAAAAACTTCTTTACAGCTCGTGATTTTTAATTTTTGTGTTTACTTAGATATAAACCTTTCAATGGAGTGTAGAAACTGTAAAATTCGGAAGCTGGCCAAAGAATTTCCACCTATTTCTCCATCAACATTCTGTAGACATTCCCCAGACTGCTGCCTAAGGGTGAGATTTTGATATATATATATGTATATTTATAATGTGTCTGGGTCTATTTATTATCTTTTTGGCATTATCTTTTGATAAATTTTGAATTAACATATTTTCATAATTTTCAAAGCAGAAAATCTTAATTTTTTTTATTATTTTAACCGGGTCTTAACTAAAATTAAGGCCCGGTATACAACTAAAATTGGTCATCAGTAAATATACTGTAATGGCAGCTTCACTGCAAAATAAAATGTTTGATAACAAACATAGTTATGCAGTCTCGATTCTTTTTAAGAAAAACGCCATGAAAATTAATTATGTAGGTAACCACTGGACATTCTGGATTTGTTTCAAAATAATAGAAAGATATACAAAAATGTAGTAATTTGTCATTAAAATAGATCTTAAAAACACCATTATCTTTTTTTTTCTCTGGTTTGAGACAAAATAAAGTATTTAAAATATATTTGCTTAAATTTCTTTTATATTTAGATGTTAGAGATTTAAAAGATCATACTTTTTTCCTCAAATAATTGTACAGCTTTTAAAAAAAAAAAAAAAGCAAACTTGAGTTTGAAATCTACCAGAAACTAATTTTTTTGGCGGATAGGCGTTTGAATGTATCATCCTCTCTGCTTCTCGAAATTACTACAGAATAATGAATTAAGTTAACATTATTAAATAATCAAAGGTATAAACAATTTTGTTGAAGGAACTAAAATTGATAATTATGGACTAAAGTTTAAAATGTAAAAAAGAAATGTAATTTTCCAAACAAACTAAAATTTTGTTAGATTTTGAAATCTTCCAATCTAAGAACAGATTTCATGAAATCAGTAAAAATTGTTTTCCTCTTATATTAAACGGTCAAAACATATCAAAGTTTAAGTACTCTGGTTAAAAAATTCTATTACTTCGCGTTAAAAATAACAATAAATTTTCTACTCATTCTACTAGTGTTTTACATAATAATATTCAGCAAATACCACCTCCATCATTGAAATCTTGACAATATTTTAAGAGAGAGCGGGACGGCAAAGTTTTACAACAAAAGAGTTCAAAAACCTAAGATCAAACAATATTTACACTTCTTCCTTTATTTTGCTTTTACATGCATCGATCAGGACACCCAATCGGAGATAAACATGAGTAACAAGCATTCTGAGAGTATTGCATTAGCAATACTAGTCCCCTACCAGCAAGTGTAATCTGGTTCCCGTTAAAAATTGAAAATGCCATAATTCCGTCAAAAATCAATGAAGCGGGACGAAATGCAAACTTGATCTATAACACCTCTAGGTAAAGTCACATACCAAAAATCAGCTCAATATCTGCAAGCGTTTAGAAAAAAAGTGCTGAAAACCCTGAAAAATTGAGAAGGTCGTATTTCCGTCAAAAATCATTGAAGCGGAACGAAATGCAAACTTGATCTGTAACTCATCAAGATACACTCACATACCAAAAATCAGCTCAATATCTGCAAGCATTTAGAAGAAAAGTGCGGAAAGCCAAGTGGGACAGACTGACAGACAGACAGAGGACAGACAGACAGACAGACGGACGGACAGACTCAGAGGAAACCTATAGTCCCCTCTGGTTTCACCGGTAGGGGACTAACAAGCATTCTGAGAGTATTGCATTAGCAATACTAGTCCCCTGTTCTGTCAAAAAAAATCATTGAAGCGGACATAATGCAAACTTGATCTTTAACTAATCAAGGTAGACTCACATACAAAAAATCAGCTCAATATCTATCTGCAAGCATTAAGAAAAAAAGGTGTGGAAATTCCTTAAAATTCAAAAGGCCGTAATTCCCTAAAATCATTGAAGCGGAACATAACACAAGCTTTATCTGTTACTTATCAAAGCGTTTTAAAAAAAGTGCGGAAAACCGTTAAAAAGTAAAAAGGCCGTAATTTCCTTAAAATTCATTGAAGGAAAACGAAATCCTAAATTGGTCTGTAACTCATCAAGATACACTCATATACCAAAAATCAGCTCAATATCTGCAAGCACTTAGAGAAAAAAGTGCGGAAAACCAAGTGGGACAGACTGACAGACTGACGGAGGGACAGCTAGACAGACGGACGGACAGCTAGACAGACGGACGGACAGACGAGGAGGAAACCTATTGTCCCCTCTAGATTCACCGATAGCGGACTTATTAGTATATAGCAGACCCGGGTCAGTGTTGACGTGTTAATGTGGTCAGTGTTCCCACAACTTTCAACTTGCGTGTCCCGAAATATTTGTAAATTTCAAAGCTAGTTTTGTGTAAATAAATTTCTGTTTCCTATCTATCTATGGCTGATGAAATCATTTATTCAAAATAAGATTTACAACTAATGGAAAGCACTGTGAATGTCGGTAAAATATGTTAGAATTGATATTAATATAATACTAAATATTTCTGAAATAAACGTTCAAATTGATATCTTTTTCTACTTTGATTATAAAGTAAAGGATTTTTTTTATCATTTGCAACAAACTGCTTTTCAAGAATATAACTTGAATAATTCATAAGAAAATTACAAATAAGTCCAAATCTGTTCAATTAACCGATTACTTGATCTGAAACATTTAGACTAAGTGGTTACAAAATATTATCCGATTGCTGCCCCTTTATTGGACTTTTGCGAGAAGCGCTGACTTTTACAGTCGACGGATTACTTTTACGCTAGGGCAATCTACGGGAGCTCTTTTGTGATATAAATATTTAGCTGAACAATAAATTAAAAGGTAATAATGGGCAGTTTCGAAGCACATATTACGTTGTCAAGGAAGGGAACTGCAACCACCCTATCCTCAACCACCTCCCTTTCCACCTTGACCAACTCCTGCCAATTTTTCCTTTTTGAATGTTTTTTTCTTCCTTATTCAATTCCTTCAGCAAATGAGATTGAAAGGAGATACTACCCCTCACGAATAACATATCTTAAGTTATGTTATTCTGCCTCCCATCACCTCTTGTGTTGATTGTATACAGGTAGATCGTGTAAGCACGCCTAACACCTTACCTATAACCACTAATAATGTTTTCTTATCTATTATCAATTCCGTAGCTCCGTACATAACACAGGTTTAAATGTCAAAGTAAGCTGTCGATTGTAAAAGCCGGCGCTTCTCGCAAAAGTCCATTAAAAGCTTACTAAAACTATCATTGCATCTTTAATTACAGTGTGTCGTGAATTCAAATGCATGCCCTTCCAAGTCCTGTGAAGCTAAAATCAACAAGGATAATCTGATTTGGTTCACTTCCATTCTAAAATCTCTTTTTCGAGAATATGCAACAGCTTACACAAAGGAAGTGGAACCCTCTGTCGCTGAAGAAGGCTTGATAACGATTGTAACGTTGGATGGATCAGAGAGGAGCTGGCCATTTGAACCTGATATGGAAATTTTTGAATTAAAAAACAAAATTAGCGAAAAGATGAAGTGCGACATTAAATTTCAGAAGCTGTTGTTTGAGGGAAAAACACTTGAGGTAAAGTATTATATTAGTTTAATTTTTTAATGTTCTGGTGTATATGTTTTTGCATTAAAACATTATTAACGGAAAATTCACTACGCATCAATTTTTTTTTCAAACGTTACAGAAATACGAGTATACTACATGCGCGGATCTAGAGGGGGGTCATAGTTATTAAAAGTATATATTGAAGCAAATAAAAAATTACTTTGCCCCCCCCCCCCCATAAAACGCAGACCCCATCATCTCAACCACGAAATAGTTGTTTTTCACGTTTTGGAAATGGATTTTACCTTCTTCTTCTTCTTTTTTTTTTTTTTTTTTTTTTTTTTGGCTCGTCAGGAAATTTTTGGGTTAGAATTTTTTTTTATTGGGATGTCACCCCCTGGAAAAAAATTCCTCGATCCGCGCCCGTAATAGTATTAATAGTAAATGTAACCTACTTTCACAATAACGATGCTGCAATGGCGATGATGCCATGTGCGATGGCGATGACACTATATATATGTAGCAATACTGAGTATCGCTTAATCGTACTCGTATCATCGCACCATCGGGTCATTTCCACAGCATTTTTCAATTCAAAATTTCAAAAAGATTCTAAAATTCAAATGCCCAAATGCAAGAGTATTTCCCTTAGTCCTTCTAGAGGTTTAATCTGTCGGGGTACAGTCTCGTCATTTTCTTCTGGTGAAGTTTTTGTAGATTTGTTGCAAAATATTACAGTATCAAAAGTTTTAAAATACAATGATGTAGTTCAATTACATATGCGACTATTGAAACAAATATGAAACTGAGACAAAGTTCATAAAAATAAAACTTAAGCAAGTTTTGTAACTCATACATCGACAAACATTAATTCAGATCACCTTTTCATGCATAGCAGAAACACATTCCTTACAAATCACAAAATTTTACCAAAATCAATAACATAAAAGCTTACGATTTTTAACTCTGTATGCAACCATTCCCCATGATAAATTGAAGTCCAGGCTTTTTGACATCATTGACAGCTGCTTTTTCAATAAAAATGGAACTCGTAAATTTACTTACCTTGTCAATGGTAATTTGCAAAATCAACTCTGAAGTTGATACTAAAAAGATGCTCGAGTTTCTGATTGACAATATCTATGTGGTTTTTGGAGACCAGGTCTTAATTCCATCAATCTGATGGAATTCTGATGGGTACCAATTTGCTTTTGTACCAAGTTGTTAGCAGACCTATTTTTGTATTCATATGAAGCAGAATTTATTCAATATCTTATACATGAGAAAAAAAAATCTCTTGCTGTGGCCTTCAACTCGACAATAAGATATTATCGATTAACAATACAGATGTTATTTCTTAATATGTCGACATATACATGTATTCCAGTGAGCTTGAAATAAAAGATACCATAGAGTCTGACACATCTGTTTCATATTTGGATTTCCCTAGAAAAATACGTTAATGGTAATCTAACAACAAAGCTTTATGATAAACGCTATGACTTTAACTTTTCAATCGATCGTCAACTTCCCTTACTTATGCAGCAATGTACCCTTATCACCTGCGTATAGGGTGTATATCTATCAGTAGATTCGATACGCAAGGGCATGCTCTACGTATGAACAATTTCTAAAACGAGGTACGTTATTGACAAACAAGTTGATGAAACAAGAATGTCAACAGGCTCGTTTAAAGTCATCATTTCGTAAGTTCTATGGTCGATACAATACCTTGTCAGCAAATACAATCTATCATTATGTCATATGCTGACTGACGTTTTTCATACTAATTGTTAAGCCATTATTTACATACTGAATTGTCAACGAATTTTTCCTTTATTCCCTATCATAACAAGGAGCACACAGCGGGTGTGACCGGTCGGCAGAGGATGCTCACTCCTCAATGGCACCTGATCCCACCTCTGATGTTTTTGGAGATCCGGGTTTGCTCTACTCCCGATATGTATTGTTTTAATGGACTTTGAGCTTGAATACTGTTCGTTATCTCCATATTTCACAACATTTCTTGTGTCGCCTGCAGGGCAGAGGGACACATACGGATCGCTTTACCCGGCGTGTGTCTGTCTGTCTGCCCAGCTGTCCGCCCGTATGCCCGTCTGTCGGACCCTATATCTTGACAACTGTAAGAGGTATGGATTTGATATTTTGTAAACAAATAGCTAGAGAACTGTAGCGTTATGTTTTTTTTTTTTGTTTTTTTGTTTGTTTTTTTTTTTTTCATTTTAGTCTTTGACCATTATGGTCAAAGACTAAAATGAAAACCCATAACGCTACAGTTCTGCAGCTAGCAAATAAATTGCTTGGCATTTTGGCTTTTTAGGTCACCTGAGTCACTCAGGTGACCTATTGCTATCTGGTTTATTTTGTCCGTCGTCGTGCGTCGTCCGTCGTGCGTTGTGCGTCGTGCGTTAACATTTGAACATTTTAAACTTCTTCTCTGAAACCGCGGAACCAATTTCAACCAATTTTGGCATATAGCATCCATGGGTGAAGGGAACAAAAATGGTGAATTTCATGATCCCTGCCCCCTTGGGCCTGAGGGTGGGGCTAAAACCAACAAAATTAATGAAATCTTTAAAAATCTTCTTCTTTACTCCTTGACATCACACAGTCAACCTGTTGGCATGATTGTAATAAGCATTGAGTCCTCTACCAAAATTGTGAAATTCATGGCCCCAGGTTTAGGGGTCCTGGTGCTAGGGTGGGGCTATATAGATCATAAAGTTAAAATGCATTACTTCTTTGAAATTCTTCTTCTCTGCTCCTGGGTATTAAACAAAGTAAATAAGTACATAGTTATGATGAACAAGACTGCCTCTTCCAAAATTGTGAATTTCATGGCCCCTGAGTCAGGGGTTCTGGTGTCAGGGCGGGGCTCTATTGATTATATAGTGAAAATGCATTAATTCTTTGAAAATCCTTTTCTCTGCACCTGGGCATTATTTAAACAAACTAAGAACACGGTTATGAAAGCAAGGATGCCTCTTTCAAAATTGTGAATGTCATAGCCCCTGGGTCAGGAGTTCTGGTGTTAGGGCGGGGCTTTATTGATTATATCGTGAAAATGCATTAATTCTTTGAAAATCTTTTTCTGTGATTTATTAGCGAGACAGAATATTTACGAATTGTAGTTATTGCTCTATATAATCTTCAGGAATACTAATATGCACGAGAATGAAATTTTCTTGAGCACACTGTCTCGCGTAATTCTCGCGAATAAAAAGTGATTTACAGTATTTTAACAAACTAAGTACATGGTTATGATAAGCAAGGATGCCTCCAGGGTCGGGGGTTCTGATGAAAAGAGGGGGGGGGGGCTCTATTGATTAAATAGTGAAACAGCTTAATTTCTTTGAAAATTTTCTTTTCTGCCCCTGGTTATAAAGCAAAGAAACTAAGTGTAAAGTTATGATGAGAAGAGTGTTTCTTCCAGAATCATAAGTTTCATGGCCCCTGGGTCAGATGTTCTGGTGTGAGGGTAATGCTCTATTAATAATATAGTGAAAATGTATTAATTGTATTAAATAATCCTTTCTGCTTCTTTTAGTGTTGAGCAGATAAACAAAGTGCATAGTTATGATGAACAAGGGTGCTTCTTACAATTTTTTAAACTTGTATGGTCCCAGGGTCAGGGATTTTGGTGTTTCTCGAAGGGGGGGGGGGGGCTCTATTGATCTATTGATATTTGATATACATAGTGAAAATGCGTTAATTCTTTGAAAATCTCCAACTAAGTGCATAGTTATGATGATGAGGGTACCTCTTCCAAATTTGTGAATTTCATGACGATGGGTAGTTCTGATGTTAGGTAGGCTATTTTGAATCTATAGAAAAAATGCATTGTTTCTGTGAAATTCTTCTTTGCTTCTGAGTATATCAGAACCAAACAGAGTAAAAGTTTTTATAAGCAAGGATATTATACCAGATTTTTGAACATCTGGACCATTTGGTCAAGTGTTCTGGTCCTGAGCAGGACTCTATTATTTATTCTACTGAGAGAAGTTATTCTCTTTTGCCATTTCACTTTTGATAATTAATAACTGTAAAGAAAGTATTTGAAAGTAAGTAGAATAAGAAAATTATGTAAGAAATTTTATTGTATAATAAAAAAAAAAGTAATTTCATAGTTTTAATGATCAAGTAGACTTTTACTTAATATAGATAAATAAAAATGAGACAAAAATAACTTATTAAATGTTCTTCAAAGACAAAGAGAGGCCAGTGTGAGGAGTTATAATATTGGGTTAAGAATAGTATAGAAGCAGAAATAGTTTGTTAATATTCTGCATGGCGATCGTGATAAATGGGGGAATTAGAACTAATTTATGAGTTGTTACTGAATACTAGACTAATTATTTCGTTGATCCTGATCATCCTATTTCTCTTGCATTTGGGCAACAAAGCTTCATCTATCAGTTTATTTTATACTCTAAGGACCCTCTAAATTGTTGTGTTATACTCAGGTGACCGTTTAGGCCCTTGGACCTCTTGTTTTAAAATACCATGCTTACCGAGCTCGTGACCTTTCAACTTTACCTTTGACCTTCTTTTCAAAATGGTTTATTTTGGCAATATTTTTCACATTTAAGGGACAATTCTATGCTATTTGGCATGTGCATTAGTTGCCATAAAACAGTAAGTAAAATACCAGCGTCAAGACCACTTGATCTTTGCAAAAATATTCCGGACGATTGATTTAACTTGTGTCTGCTGAATGTTGAGAGGCAGCGTTTTGATAATTTCACTTTATATCACATGTTTATGAGCTTATGACCCTGGCTTTTAAAACTGTATGCTAACCCTACAGATACTACACAAAGAGAAGTTTAAAATATACTGAAACGCAAAAGAAACGCAACAAGCGGTAATCTACAAATATTTGAATTTTTTTTAACTAATGATTTTCAAAAATGAATGCACTAAGGTAAAACTCGATTTAAAAACATAAAGAGATTTGATAAAAATGTAAAATGATAATCTTTTAACTTGAGAAAGTAACACATGAATGTTAAAACACCCCCACCCAGGCCATTCAATTTCAGCGTGCAAGACTGCCATGCACAACAGTTGCAGCTTGAATTCTATGATGCAATAGGTTCATCAATCTCGAGATCTGAGCGAAAGAAATATTCTTTGCCATTTTTAAGTGCCTGTTTTTCAGATGATGTCGAATTTTCTCTAGCCAAGCGCAGTGTAGTAACCTTTGGACTTCCGGTCCAAGGACTGTCATTTATGCTAGGGATACATAAGAGCCTGTTTAGGCGTGATGTGGGTCAAATTTGCATCTGCATCTCTCCATCTTTACTTTGAGATTTTCCAGCCAGAGCACTGGAAATGTCAACTTAAAGTCTTTTTCAGGAAGCCTTGGCATCGCTTACAGAAAAGGAAGGGGAATTCATTTTTCGGAACATTGCTGCATTACTTATGATGAACATATACAAATCATTACAACCCCATATTATTGCCAAATGTTTTTTAAACATGCAATTTTTGATTCCTGCTAAGTGGACTCAAACTTAACTTCCGGTAATGGTATGAAAATCATTCTACTGTTAAATTACAGATATTTACAATATTGAAGATGTCCTTACTTTTTAGATACAAAATTATAACCTTTATGTAAAACTTTCCTCCTAAAATATGATGTTGCGTTTCTTTCGCGTTTCTGTTTACTATGAAAAATACATGGGGATCGATATACGAAAAGGATCTTTGTAGACTGACAATAGCAGTAAAGACATAATCCCTTTTGGAAATAGTTTGAGTAAACACTTATAAATAGAAAAAAACATTTTAGGAACAAAGCGCTAGCGCGAAGTGACAATGCACTAGCGCGAAGTGACAACGCAAGTCGCACTTACACACAAAATGCCGTCACGCTATCGCAACTTAACACAACACGCCGTCACACTAACACACAACATGCCGTCACATTAACACAACTTCACAACACGCCGTCGCGCTAACACACAATACGCCGTCACGCTAAAACAACTTTACACAATCTATTGTGTGTTAGCGCGACGGCGTGTTATGTAAAGTTGTGTTAGCGTGACGGCGTGTTGTGTGTTAGCGTGACGGCATGTGTGTAAAGTTGCGTTAGCGTGACGGTATGTTGTGTGTTAGCATGACGGCGTGTTGTCACTTTGCACTAACGCGTTGTCATTTACAAAAGTGCAACAATGCGTTAGAAACAACGCGCCGGCACGTTGTTAACAACTTGCTGGTGCGGTTTCACTTTGCGCTAGCGCGTTCTCTCCTAGCACTAGCGCGTTGTTCCTAACTCTGTTACACTTTTGCAAATGGTCCTATCGGGACACAATACAAACTGAGATTTAAATACTGTGAAAATACATCGGAATCTGTATATTCAAATATATCACACTTCAAATAAAGTTGCTCATTGACAACTGAAGTAACACAGACTGAATTTTTATCTCTCTTTAGTCACGAATCTGGGGAAATTTTATTGGTTAATAATTATTTCTAATAATTTCAATTTAATTATTCATCTTTGAGGGTAGGAGAATCATATTTTTATTTGTTACAATTTATACTTTTTCTGTCAAAAGATGTTCTTTCTTTGCAGGCAAATGTATGCACTATACTAGTCTACTAGTAGCAAATAAATACCTGACCACTCTTAGATTTATAATTATTTAGATCTTTAATGATGCTATAAAGCGACCTATGTATCCTTTGAACACTCCAGTTTAAAATTCAAAGAGCAATTATCTCGTCCAAAGTGAGCCACTGGTTTCTGTTCTTCATTGTTATATATATTCATTCATACACTTTATACGGCTTCATTTCTGCAAAACGACAAATAATAGAAAGAAGCGTTTGATCTGTGTAAAAGTATATGTTTAGCAGTTGCATTAAAAATCTATCCAACATCTGTGTCTCACTCAGTCCATGGTTTGAAAATTATTCACATTCTTTTCAGGCCCTGGATTTTTAAGAATATTTTTGGGGGATGACTTCACCGTATTTTTACCACACTGTATATTTCTAATGATTTTCTCTAAACTGAGAGCTCACAAAAGCTCACTTGAGCCCTTGGCTCAAGTGAGCCAATAATTGTACTTGATTTATACACAGATTATAGAACATGGCTAAAAGTATTCTTTGTAAAGGAGCAGTTCAAAATCCATATATAGATTGTTCATTGCTACAGAACAGATAAATAGTTTCTTTATAGAGAAGTGCAAATAAAGGATTTATATATTGAATTAAAAATGTAAGCAAGTTCTTTTTTTTTAATTCAAAATAAAAACTCTTTAGTCTTAAATCATAACCTTATTTTCATATTAAATATACTGATTACATTATTTTTTTTATTTTAATAGAATGCAACTAAAGAAGGAAAACCACTCACATTGAAAGACTACAAAGTAAAGCCATTTTCAAAAATATTTCTCCTGAGACTTTTAGGTGAACTGCCATCAGAATACAATGACCTATCGTTTGAACTGAGTTGGGATTACCCAAAAATAACCCGCAGAAGGCATATCTTTTTCTTTTTGAAATACGATGACTATTCAGAAGATTTTCTCGATGCTTCCTGCTTTATTTTTAAAAAAGGTCAAGACCACCCTGAAATATATGATGTATTTACAAATAATTCAGAAGCACCTCATGGAATCAGTCTTCCTCCAGCTGATATGTCTAAAGAAACACACACTGGAAAACGTGATCTTAGAGTTGTTTTAGATGAGGTTGATGATGATGTTTCTCATTTATTCGTTGCTTTAAGTGCAAGATGTCCAAAGAAATTGTGTCATTTTAAGAACTCCAAGCTTATAATTAGGGATAGAAATAAAAAGGAACTTTTTCCCGAACAGAAAGTCTGTAGTGAAGATACCGAATCACATATTGTGTTGTGTGCTTATCGTTCTCAGGATGCTATTTGGAGAGTAATAATCATTAATAAACCCTGTGAAGGGAACGGAAAAGACTACAAAGAACTTACTTCTAAAGTGACATATATGAAGAATAACGAAATTGGGCTTTAAAAATAATATATCTCGATAACAAAAACTTTCTAATTATTTTTTTTAAAGTTTTATGAAATATTTTGACAAAATTAAGGTAATTGTGGCGAACATGAATGGGAAGGAAAAACACTGTTTTAATACATATATGAAGTTGTGTTTGTTGAAAATTAAGGTACTAAAGTTGGAGCAAAACCAACTTGAATTTTAATTACATAATAATTATTTTGATGCATGTACATAGTCGTCAAAAATGTTCAAACGAGGTATTACTTAATGTTATCTTTGAAAGACATATTATGGTGGTCTCTACACTTGTTGTGCTATAACGTTTATATTGTCTACGATAATACAATAATATATACAATAATAGCCTTTTGATAAGGTCAATTCCTAGATATATAGACCTTAGAGAAAGCATATCGACCGAGCACGAAGTGCTCGGCCGATATGCTTTCTCTAAGGTCTATATATCTAGAGATACCGAATCAAAAGGCTACAATTGTTTTATTATTTAAGGCATTGTTATGTCATTCGCATTATGACGTCACAGTAACGAATAGCAGCTGCAGTATCTGTTTATAGAAACATCCAGCTTATGAAGACTTTTGTGACGTCAGCACTATTGTTGCTTCACAGAAGAACGTTTCCAATTTTAGAAACAGCAGGTTTATAATTTTTTTTAGAAGCTTGAAATAGAAACACCCAGTTTATAAGACTTTTTATGCTTGATCATTATCTAGTTTGAGCCAATCAGATAGCTGGCAACAATACAGAAAAATAATAAAATTGTTATAACTCCTTATTTATATACATAGTTTGAATTGTATTTATATGTTTTGACATAATTTAAGGCATAGTCATTGGGGGCTACTGTCTCCATCATCTCTTTTGAAATTGGGAGAGGGAGGCAAGAGTACATTTGTGCTACCTAAGTATATTATAGTTTCGCTATATTATATATCCCGAAAATAAAGAAGAATACTCGCAATTGGATAATTAAACCTCTGTTTTCTTTTCAAATATTTTATGTGGCTGACTCTCATCCTTTTCCTCTTTTAACTTTCTGACTATAAGCGTATGCAAATTGGCTTCAATGAAGCACAAATTATTTTACTATAATGCTAAGTAATAAGAAGGTAGATCTGATGTACTGATAGCTAAATTTTATCTTTTATATATATATATATATATATATATATATATATATATATATATATATATATATATATATATATATATATATATATATATATATTGTGTATATTTTATCATGATTCACTGCTTAATTTTTTTGAGTTCGGGGGGGGGGGTTCAAGACTATGGAGGATCACGTCTATATGACAGATCTTATATTTACCACAACATGAAAAAGAAATCAAATATTTATAGTCTACATACCAGTGTTCCTTTTATAATATTGTTACATTCGCTTCATCCCCGAATAGGACTAGTACGAAATATATATTTATGAATGGAACATTAAAACAATTGGAAAGGGGCACTACTTATTATAACTTATTTTAGTCACATCAATATTTAATTCTGTAATTCTGCATACTTTGTAAGCACATAATTTTCATTTCAAAGAAAGATTGATGAATTTTATTCATAAGAAAAAAAAATTTAATTATTACTGGACTTGCATACATAGATATTTAATTTCTTTTTAATAAGAACGATGTGTAAATTGATTATTGCTTCACTGGGGACAATCTAAGTGATCATACCCCTCCCCCTCACCCCGTTCTTCTTCAATACGTTTTCTCAATAATTATACAACAAATATTTGACACTTTACACATGACACATTGTGCATGTACCGTCAATAAATCTGAGTGATTTGACGTTCATTAGAATTCCCGGGCCCACGAAATAAGTTGGAGAACAATAATTTCAAACATTTCCCATAGAAATACTAGCATATTTATATTAATTTAACTATTATGCATATACATGTATTTTTATTGTTGTGTGTCGAGCTAACTACATCTTTAATTTTCATGCTTAAATCAATATTTTTAAGTCGATATATCTTTTAGCAATAAAATCTATTATACAGAAAAGACGCTTTTAATTATGTGAAAGTACCATGATACAATGCAACATCCCAGATACAATGCAACATATAAATGAAAATAAGAAACCATAACAGATTATATGTTGATAAGACAATAAAAAGTAAGACAATTTACAAAAATATAACACAACAAGTGTAGAGACCTTTAGGCTTCCGTATATTTCTGCCCTCTATATGCAAGATAAATTATGTTAACATACGAAAAAGTATGTTAACATGCAAGATAATTATGTCAACATGCAGAATAATTATGTTGACATGCAAGTTACCAATCTTTTTTAATCTAATTTTAATGTTGGCAAACGTACTTACTAACACCAGTATACGACACCATACAAGCAATATGCAACCTGCGAATTATTTATGACAACATCCAAGATAATTATGTTAACATGCAAGATATTTATGTGAACATGCGACTTATTTATTTTAACATGCAACATAATTATATGGACATGCAACCTATTTGTGTCAAAATTCAAGATAATTATGTTATCATGCAACTTATTTAAGTCAACATGCGACTTATTTATATCAACATGCAAGTTATATTTTAACATGCAAGATGATTATGTTAACATGCAACTAATTTATGTCAACATGCGACTTATTTATGACAACATGCAACTTATTTATGTCAACATGCGTCTTATTTATGTCAACATGCGAGTTATATTTTAACATGCAAGATATTTACGCCAACATTCAAGATAAAAAGTTTCATGTCAAGATACATATCTCGCATGTTGAGATTATTAACTCGCATGTTAACATTATTATCCTGCATGTTGACATAAATAAGTTGCATGTCTACATGATTATCTTGCATCTTGGCATGAATAAGTTGCATGTCTGCATCATTATCTCACATGTTAACATAAATACGTCGCATGTCTACAAAATGTTGCATTTTGACATAAGTCGCATTTCTACATAATTATGTTGCATGTTAACAAAATTTATCTTGAATGTAGGGGGCAGAAATATGCCAACATAACATAGTATATTAGGATAGTAGCACACTGGCTTTACAATACTTAGCGATTTTGGAAATAAGATGGAAGTAATAAAAAAGAATAAGCTGTTTCTGCTTCCCATTCAAAATAACTTTGATTTATAACTATGATTATAACTATAATTTATAAATGTCCAAATGTCCAGTGTAATATAAAAAAATATTTAAAAAATGAAATTCCTTTCTCTACAATGAACAATTACTTATTTGAGTATATGCGTTCATTATTTCATTAATAAAAAACTTTGAAGAATGGCGTCATGTCAAATGTTTATGTCTTTTCTTAATTACCAAGACCCTCCAAAATCAAGTTAAGTATATATAACAGTTTGTGAAATAAAAGAAAAAAATCTACGTCATAAGCCTTGATTTTTTTCTGCCCAATGCCACAAAATGCTTGTAGAACATAAAAAAAAAGATACGTCCTCATGCATCCTTGACTTTTTGTCAAGGTCATATCTGAAACATTTTAAGCTACCGGGGGAGGGGGGACATTTTAAAATTTGTAACGCAAAAAACAACGTCGTGAAAGTTACTAAAAATTACTCCCCCTTTCACCGTGCTCTGTCTTGATTTTAGATAATTTTGGCATATACATGTATCATATGGTTTATTTGATTTTTTGGATCCAAATTACTTCGATTTATTGTTAAAATATGTCTTTCAAATTTGGTTATATACTGAAAGTAAATAGATAAAGTTATGACAATAGTTTACAATTTATTTGAATGACCCTCATATATAGTTTTCCATCTTGTAACAGTAGATAGGTGGAACATCTAAAATGGCCGAAAGGATAGAACTTAATAGGAAAAAACGTTTTAAAAGCACATGTTCCATTTCTTAAACCTATTTGTAACTCAATATCGATGACAAAAGGAATTATACAATTACAAGATATTGTTAAGAAATTGTTTACGACATTCTTTTGTTTTTTTTTTTCTTTGTTAAATTAATTTGATAAAGAATTTAGATCACAAAGTCTTTAAATTTTTCCAAAGATCTGAACGTTTATCTGTTTCGTTGATCTATACTTAAAAATCAGTTAAGGATATCTTTACTTCGGACATAATTGAAACAAAGGAAACAGTTCTTTAACCTCTTAATTGACGTAAAGCAATGTACAAGGGTGAATAATTTTAAATAAAAAGCCTGAAATTTATAGTTATAATTTAATACCCCCTGTTGAAAAGAACCTTAGATAAGACAGACAGCACAATTCACTAAAATTCTAAAGTTACATTGGCTTTTAAATAAGAAAATGGCATTTTATCAAAGTTTTTTTTAACTGCATACAATTCAAATACTCAATTCAAAAACTCAGGTTTTTGTATATCAGATATAATATTTTTGGATGGAATTTACAATTGTTTCACTTCTATTAGAATAAAAACGGGCGGGGGGGGGGGGGGGGGGGGAGAGAACGAGAATTTATTAGACTGTTGATTGAAGACATACGAGGGTTGTTCGGAAAGTTCGCGGATACCATCGTAACTTTTTTTTACTTAAGGAGGCTCATTACACCACTTTTTGATGACGTACTACACAGAAAAATAAACCTCCATTGTTTCGTCCGTTTTCTCCTGGGGACGAATTGTACAGGTTCGCTTTGCTGATGATCTAAATCTTTAAAACGCTCTAAAAATAGACTACATGCGGTGTTGTAAACAATGAGAACAAGATAACGGATTCATTATAAATCACAAACGAAGAAGGGTTATTTTTAAGTAGAGACCAAAGAGAATGACAGTCAAATCTTTGCTACCCAAGTAGTGTACAATGTCATAGCGAAAGCAGCAAGTTCTACCACTGACAACATGTACGTATTGAGGAAATTCGAGTTGAAATCTACAAACCCATTGAAATTAATTATAATTGACTTGCGCTTTTAGAGTACTGTACTCTTGTTGGTTTGTGTGCTTGTCTTTTTTTCTTCAAAAAATGTATATTTATTCTAGAAATTTTAGTTCATTCTGAGTCCGATATCTTCAACTGTTCCTGAGTGTTTTGAGTCAGGGGGATTTAGGAAAGATAACTCTTGCAAGTGGACTTTTTATTCCAATTATTTTTTTAAATTTGAATTTTCATTTCCTTAAAACATTTTTCATTCAATTTGTCACTTGTTATTCATAAATATACATTCCTTGTCTATTTATAACTGATTTTCCAAATTATTCATGCAAAAATTAAGAAGAAAATCACGTTAATTCTTTTTTGGGAGAAAATTATTTTTTCTTATTAAAATAATGTTGATTATTATGAAGTGTTATTATATTGCCTACATAACTGAAGATGATATCCATCACTTGACACTGAGATTCCTGCAATACCATCAATCAGAAACTTGAAATAGAACATTTAACCAAAATCAGAAAAAAGATTAAAAAATCTTTAAAAAATATTTATCCTATCATAACCTCCTTTTGGATATTTGAAATCTTCAAAATAAGTGGTGCTGTAATGAAATCTAAAATAAACTGTGGGTGTTATGAGCCTCCTTAACATCATAATATATCCAAAATTTGGCAGAAATGTTTCAACAATAAATTCAAATGACGTGTATGAAAATTTTTAAAATATCGTGATTTATTTCAAACTTATTTAGAGTTTAAAAATGCGAAAATCGGATCGCAGAGTAGGTTAACATTTAATAATTTACAGTCAATACACTAAATAATGTCTGTTATCATATTCTCTGTAAAATGGCACAAAAAAGGAAAAATCCTAGACGTTCAAATTAAGAATTGTTACATCGTTTCGTACTCCAAATTATGACTTAATTAATATCTTGCTTCGTTGAAAAGAAATCTATTTCAGAAGACGGGCAGTCATCCTTGACAAAGGAAAAAAAAAGACAACGTCGTAGAGCGTCAAGGAGCAGCAGTTAACGATACATTTTGTGTTGTACCCTGGAAAACCTTAGGGAAAAGTTTGAAAATGCTGTAGGAAGCAGGGGATATGTCACAAGCGAGCCAACCATGTGCGTGTACATAACACAGACGATATTTTAATGATAGAAATGTGTCGGTATAAAATATGACCTTTTTGGAATTATCATAAATTACTGTGATTTAACTTTTCGGACTTTGTGTAAATTTTTATTAAAACTTTTCATATATTTCCGCAAATGTGTCAAATTCTATAAATTCCTCACAGCCGTAATCCCATCAGAGGCACAGTCAGAGATGGACACTTAATCCCTTAACTGACTTCTGTTTATATTTATTGACAATTACTAAGTAATCTTTGATCTACTTTAATTCTATTTTATAAACATGCCGCCAAAATGTCATAATTCGCTCAATAATTGTTTGATACTTGATTTCTTTATACTTTTTGTTGATCCTTTTATTTTACTCTTTCTTTGTTCAGTATGTATGCTTTGTTGTTAAAAATTATAGTCATTTGGAATCAGACCTTCGGTGCTGATACATTTCAAACTTATGTAAAAGTATATTCCATGCTGATTCCAATTTAAAACTACAAAAATTGTCATTCGTGTTTGTGTCTTCAGGGGTTTTAAAGAATCTGGGTTCAACAATAAGAGGAAAACTAAGGGTTGGCATAGAATGAGTATTTGATGGACCAATTCACCCCGTAACAGAGACTTTGTATCATACGCTTCCGTGTATTTCTGTCCTCTATATGCAAGATAAATTATGTTAACATACAAAAAAGTATGTTAACATGCAAGATAATTATGTCAACATGCGGAAGTACTCAAAACAACTTAAATTTCTACATTGAGTAGGAATCATCCCTGAAAGTTTCGTTGAAAAAATACTCAATTTTCGATTACTTCCGGTTTGGACGAAACATACTACCGGTGGAAATAGTCAGATGTGAAGCACTTTTTTTAAACGTTATTATGAACACTTACATTCATTAGAAAATGAAAAACTTTAAAAAATCGTTATTTCAAACTACTTCCGGTTGGCAACGGAAGTGTCGACGGAAAAAATGAAACACGCCAGGCACATCTACAAATCAAGACCTACCATCCCTGGAAGTTTCATGACTTTACATGTATATTTAATCATTTCTGAGAAAACGCCCAGACAAAACTTCATTTGAAAAATTGAAATTCTGTCGTAACTCGCGACCGGAAGTGAGGTTTTCAAAACGATTAAAAATGACACCAGTTCATTTAATTTCCCATTAATGCTGAAAGTTTCCTAAAAACATATATCGAAGCGTTTTCGAGAAATCTTCTGCACAAAATCGGTAAGAATAATAATAATAAAAGTGGAAAAGAAACAACAGAATAATAAGAAGGTCTTTCGTTGAAGACGAAAGACCTTAATAAAGACCATTTTTGTTTACAATGAAAATATAGAAGCGCCTTTTAGTAATTGCTATAAAATTAAAGTGTTATTCAGATTTATTTAGGGCCATTTTCAACTGGTTGTTTTGTCAATTTTTTAAAGATTGAAAAATTTATCATGATTTACTTAATTTTTTTGAGTTCGAGGGGGGTGAGGGGGGTGTTCAAGACTATGGAGGTTCACGTCTATATGACAGATATTATGTTTACCACAACATGAAAAAGAAATCAAATATTTATAGTCTACATAGCCAGTGTTCCTTTTATAATATTGTTACATTCGCTTCATCCCCGAATAGGACTAGTACGAAATATATATTTATGAATGGAACATTAAAACAATTGGAAAGGGGCACTACTTATTATAACTTATTTTAGTCACATTTAATTCTGTAATTCTGCATACTTTGTAAGCACATAATTTTCATTTCAAAGAAAGATTGATGAATTTTATTCATAAGAAATTTTTTTTAATTATTACTGGACTTGCATACATAGATATTTAATTTCTTTGTAAGAGGCAGTCCACCGAAAAACCAGGCAATGGGTGGAACATCGCATGTCATGGATTTTAATTATTTTTTGTATGTAGACTTATTAAAGCAAGTGTTTACACATGACAACATTAAAAAAAATTTAGTGCTCCTCTAATCCTATTTTTGGTAAATGCTTAATTTTAAGTGCAAAAAGGTCAACATAAGGGTAAAAAAAAATACTACGTTTTTATTTTGTTTTATATGTAACAGATACTCAAAAGCTGGATGTGTCGATGAATATTATTTATAGCATAGACTCTTATCTTTTATTTTATAAATGAATAAGACTCCAATTTATACTTCTTTAGAAAAAATTATATGGTCCAAATTTGAGTTAAGCAAGTAACTTTTGAATTCAGTATCCAATTTTCATTACGTTATAAAACCCAATACATTACAAGGACAGATTTTTTTCTTATGTTAATATGAATACAAAGTACAAACTTTTGAATCACTCAACAAAATCAGTGGGAACAGGTATATTGAAAGAAATAAAAGGAGTCAAATTTACCTTCTTTTTTTTTTTTTTTTTTTTATAATTCTCCCAAATGAAACCGATCCCGACCGGAATTATATAAAGAAAAAAATACTATAATTGTAATGTTAAATTTGGCTCTTTTGTTGTAATATGAGTAAAAACTTACTTGATTTATTTTTTTAACATGTTTTATAGGTGGCAGGTGCCTTTAGTTTGATAAATTTGTTAATTTTGCATTATTTTCGATCGGATCGGGATCGGTTTTTACTGTAAATTTAGAAACATTTCCTAAATTTGGCTCTTCATTTTAATTTATCAGAAAAATATGCTTGTCTTTTATTTCTTTTCAGTCAGTTAACTGTTTTAAATAAGTGTAACCATAGATTCAAATTTATATATTATTTAAATTACTAATGTCTTTTACGTACATGAAGATTACATGTAAAACATCTGACTGAATTCTTGATAGATACTCGGTATTTAAAAAAGTATTTGTACATGCATTATGCAACAAATGAGAGTAGACCGCTTTCTATCTTAATTATTTATCTTAATTCCAAGTAAAATTTCTTTTTTATTTCCCCAGGAATTAAAGAGTAAATTCTATCAGTGGCGAAATTAAACTTGCCTAAATACAGGAAATATTTTTATGTGTACAGTCTCGACTTTATCCAAGTTTTTTCTTACCTGCCTCTTTTACAAAATTTGATTTTATATAAATAAGAAAATAAGTTCTTTCATATATAGTATCATTATTCAAGAGTCGATAAATCGCAAGCAAAAAGCGCGGGGGGGGGGGGGGGGGTCATGACATCATTATTTTTAAAAATTGGTTTCATGAACGTGAAAATATTTTAGAATTGGCCAACATAGTCACATGTTTAAACTCCATATTAAATGTGAGTGTGTGATTGTTTCAATCGCCAAATTAAAAAAATAAATAAGTAAAATTAAAAAAAACGAAATGTTTCACTAAACCATCTTCTGTTTTAGTGCCAAATTATAGTGGGGAGTTCAGCAGTAGTTTAACTCAATAAATATATTTTTATAACTTATTTTTCAGGGTTTTTTTTCATTTTTAATCGTACTTTGGATTGTTTATTTTGATTTGACTGCATAGATAAATATATTTAAGTTTTTACAAATATCATGAAGTAAACATCTCAACTTCGTTGAATTAAGTGTTGCATAAATCTAAAACATTCATCATTGATTCCCAATTTTATAAGAAATGTTCATGATAAACACTTCATTAATTATTTTTACGCATATCCTAGTAAATCAGTTAAAAAAAATAGTTCTCAGACATGTATAAAATTACTTATCAAAACGTCATCTAGCTGAGACGCCGCCCGTGTATAAAATACATTTTGATATTAAAATATTATTTAACATTTAGAATAATGCACTCTGAAGAGTAATTAAACAGAAAAAGAGAAATCATTTTTTTAAAAATCTTTTTCTTTACACTTTTACGCAAAGAATTTACAAACTTCTCTGGAAACTTGTAACTATTACATTGTGACGCAATATTAGTCAGGTATATGACGTCACTGATACATCAATGGAAACGTGGATTCAACCTGAATAATAGAGCAATTTTAATCTAAATATTACGTCTGGAGGCGAAAATGAATTATATTTTGAAAATAAATTATTTAGTTTTTTGTTTAATTATTTTCTTTAGTGTATCGATTCTAAATATTTCACTAGGATTCCGATAAAAAGGTGTTGAGCAGATTTACCGATGCCACGGGAGATAACTCTTGCATCGTAAAATTTCATAAAAACGTCCTTATATTTTGCCAGAAAACTACTATCAAAAGTGTTTTTCCCACCGATTTTATTTTTTAAACAAAAAGTTGAAATATTTCTAGATTTAGTTAAGTGTGAATTATAGTCCTGTTAAAAATGTATTAGAAATTACAGTTCTTTGTTTCTGACCTACATTCAATGGTTTATATAGAGGCATTCAAAAACACAAAACACATGGATATTTTACTAAATAAGCAATTATCAAACAAATCTTCAATTACATTATTCCTTTTGGGCTACATTGATATTGTTTTTAATAAAATATTAATTTTTCCTCACATTCGATGTGCCGCCTATTAATAGAATACTGCCTGGTTTTTTGGTGGACTGCCTCTTAATAAGAACGATGTGTAAATTGATTATTGCTTCACTGGGGACAATCTAAGTGATCATATCCCTCCCCCTCACCCCGTTCTTCTTCAATACGTTTTCTCAATAATTATACAACAAATATTTGACACTTTACACATGACACATTGTGCATGTACCGTCAATAAATCTGAGTGATTTGACGTTCATTAGAATTCCCGGGCCCACGAAATAAGTTGGAGAACAATAATTTCAAACATTTCCCATAGAAATACTAGCATATTTATATTAATTTAACTATTATGCATATACATGTATTTTTATTGTTGTGTGTCGAGCTAACTACATCTTTAATTTTCATGCTTAAATCAATATTTTTAAGTCGATATATCTTTTAGCAATAAAATCTATTATACAGAAAAGACGCTTTTAATTATGTGAAAGGACCATGATACAATGCAACATCCCAGATACAATGCAACATATAAATGAAAATAAGAAACCATAACAGATTATATGTTGATAAGACAATAAAAAGTAAGACAATTTACAAAAATATAACACAACAAGTGTAGAGACCTTTAGGCTTCCGTATATTTCTGCCCTCTATATGCAAGATAAATTATGTTAACATACGAAAAAGTATGTTAACATGCAAGATAATTATGTCAACATGCAGAATAATTATGTTGACATGCAAGTTACCAATCTTTTTTAATCTAATTTTAATGTTGGCAAACGTACTTACTAACACCAGTATACGACACCATACAAGCAATATGCAACCTGCGAATTATTTATGACAACATCCAAGATAATTATGTTAACATGCAAGATATTTATGTGAACATGCGACTTATTTATTTTAACATGCAACATAATTATATGGACATGCAACCTATTTGTGTCAAAATTCAAGATAATTATGTTAACATGCAACTTATTTAAGTCAACATGCGACTTATTTATATCAACATGCAAGTTATATTTTAACATGCAAGATGATTGTGTTAACATGCAACTAATTTATGTCAACATGCGACTTATTTATGACAACATGCAACTTATTTATGTCAACATGCGTCTTATTTATGTCAACATGCGAGTTATATTTTAACATGCAAGATATTTACGCCAACATTCAAGATAAAAAGTTTCATGTCAAGATACATATCTCGCATGTTGAGATTATTAACTCGCATGTTAACATTATTATCCTGCATGTTGACATAAATAAGTTGCATGTCTACATGATTATCTTGCATCTTGGCATGAATAAGTTGCATGTCTGCATCATTATCTCACATGTTAACATAAATACGTCGCATGTCTACAAAATGTTGCATTTTGACATAAGTCGCATTTCTACATAATTATGTTGCATGTTAACAAAATTTATCTTGAATGTAGGGGGCAGAAATATGCCAACATAACATAGTATATTAGGATAGTAGCACACTGGCTTTACAATACTTAGCGATTTTGGAAATAAGATGGAAGTAATAAAAAAGAATAAGCTGTTTCTGCTTCCCATTCAAAATAACTTTGATTTATAACTATGATTATAACTATAATTTATAAATGTCCAAATGTCCAGTGTAATATAAAAAAATATTTAAAAAATGAAATTCCTTTCTCTACAATGAACAATTACTTATTTGAGTATATGCGTTCATTATTTCATTAATAAAAAACTTTTAAGAATGGCGTCATGTCAAATGTTTATGTCTTTTCTTAATTACCAAGACCCTCCAAAATCAAGTTAAGTATATATAACAGTTTGTGAAATAAAAGAAAAAAATCTACGTCATAAGCCTTGATTTTTTTCTGCCCAATGCCACAAAATGCTTGTAGAACATAAAAAAAAAGATACGTCCTCATGCATCCTTGACTTTTTGTCAAGGTCATATCTGAAACATTTTAAGCTACCGGGGGAGGGGGGACATTTTAAAATTTGTAACGCAAAAAACAACGTCGTGAAAGTTACTAAAAATTACTCCCCCTTTCACCGTGCTCTGTCTTGATTTTAGATAATTTTGGCATATACATGTATCATATGGTTTATTTGATTTTTTGGATCCAAATTACTTCGATTTATTGTTAAAATATGTCTTTCAAATTTGGTTATATACTGAAAGTAAATAGATAAAGTTATGACAATAGTTTACAATTTATTTGAATGACCCTCATATATAGTTTTCCATCTTGTAACAGTAGATAGGTGGAACATCTAAAATGGCCGAAAGGATAGAACTTAATAGGAAAAAACGTTTTAAAAGCACATGTTCCATTTCTTAAACCTATTTGTAACTCAATATCGATGACAAAAGGAATTATACAATTACAAGATATTGTTAAGAAATTGTTTACGACATTCTTTTGTTTTTTTTTTTCTTTGTTAAATTAATTTGATAAAGAATTTAGATCACAAAGTCTTTAAATTTTTCCAAAGATCTGAACGTTTATCTGTTTCCATGATCTATACTTAAAAATCAGTTAAGGATATCTTTACTTCGGACATAATTGAAACAAAGGAAACAGTTCTTTAACCTCTTAATTGACGTAAAGCAATGTACAAGGGTGAATAATTTTAAATAAAAAGCCTGAAATTTATAGTTATAATTTAATACCCCCTGTTGAAAAGAACCTTAGATAAGACAGACAGCACAATTCACTAAAATTCTAAAGTTACATTGGCTTTTAAATAAGAAAATGGCATTTTATCAAAGTTTTTTTTAACTGCATACAATTCAAATACTCAATTCAAAAACTCAGGTTTTTGTATATCAGATATAATATTTTTGGATGGAATTTACAATTGTTTCACTTCTATTAGAATAAAAACGGGCGGGGGGGGGGGGAGAGAACGAGAATTTATTAGACTGTTGATTGAAGACATACGAGGGTTGTTCGGAAAGTTCGCGGATACCATCGTAACTTTTTTTTACTTAAGGAGGCTCATTACACCACTTTTTGATGACGTACTACACAGAAAAATAAACCTCCATTGTTTCGTCCGTTTTCTCCTGGGGACGAATTGTACAGGTTCGCTTTGCTGATGATCTAAATCTTTAAAACGCTCTAAAAATAGACTACATGCGGTGTTGTAAACAATGAGAACAAGATAACGGATTCATTATAAATCACAAACGAAGAAGGGTTATTTTTAAGTAGAGACCAAAGAGAATGACAGTCAAATCTTTGCTACCCAAGTAGTGTACAATGTCATAGCGAAAGCAGCAAGTTCTACCACTGACAACATGTACGTATTGAGGAAATTCGAGTTGAAATCTACAAACCCATTGAAATTAATTATAATTGACTTGCGCTTTTAGAGTACTGTACTCTTGTTGGTTTGTGTGCTTGTCTTTTTTTCTTCAAAAAATGTATATTTATTCTAGAAATTTTAGTTCATTCTGAGTCCGATATCTTCAACTGTTCCTGAGTGTTTTGAGTCAGGGGGATTTAGGAAAGATAACTCTTGCAAGTGGACTTTTTATTCCAATTATTTTTTTAAATTTGAATTTTCATTTCCTTAAAACATTTTTCATTCAATTTGTCACTTGTTATTCATAAATATACATTCCTTGTCTATTTATAACTGATTTTCCAAATTATTCATGCAAAAATTAAGAAGAAAATCACGTTAATTCTTTTTTGGGAGAAAATTATTTTTTCTTATTAAAATAATGTTGATTATTATGAAGTGTTATTATATTGCCTACATAACTGAAGATGATATCCATCACTTGACACTGAGATTCCTGCAATACCATCAATCAGAAACTTGAAATAGAACATTTAACCAAAATCAGAAAAAAGATTAAAAAATCTTTAAAAAATATTTATCCTATCATAACCTCCTTTTGGATATTTGAAATCTTCAAAATAAGTGGTGCTGTAATGAAATCTAAAATAAACTGTGGGTGTTATGAGCCTCCTTAACATCATAATATATCCAAAATTTGGCAGAAATGTTTCAACAATAAATTCAAATGACGTGTATGAAAATTTTTAAAATATCGTGATTTATTTCAAACTTATTTAGAGTTTAAAAATGCGAAAATCGGATCGCAGAGTAGGTTAACATTTAATAATTTACAGTCAATACACTAAATAATGTCTGTTATCATATTCTCTGTAAAATGGCACAAAAAAGGAAAAATCCTAGACGTTCAAATTAAGAATTGTTACATCGTTTCGTACTCCAAATTATGACTTAATTAATATCTTGCTTCGTTGAAAAGAAATCTATTTCAGAAGACGGGCAGTCATCCTTGACAAAGGAAAAAAAAAGACAACGTCGTAGAGCGTCACGGAGCAGCAGTTAACGATACATTTTGTGTTGTACCCTGGAAAACCTTAGGGAAAAGTTTGAAAATGCTGTAGGAAGCAGGGGATATGTCACAAGCGAGCCAACCATGTGCGTGTACATAACACAGACGATATTTTAATGATAGAAATGTGTCGGTATAAAATATGACCTTTTTGGAATTATCATAAATTACTGTGATTTAACTTTTCGGACTTTGTGTAAATTTTTATTAAAACTTTTCATATATTTCCGCAAATGTGTCAAATTCTATAAATTCCTCACAGCCGTAATCCCATCAGAGGCACAGTCAGAGATGGACACTTAATCCCTTAACTGACTTCTGTTTATATTTATTGACAATTACTAAGTAATCTTTGATCTACTTTAATTCTATTTTATAAACATGCCGCCAAAATGTCATAATTCGCTCAATAATTGTTTGATACTTGATTTCTTTATACTTTTTGTTGATCCTTTTATTTTACTCTTTCTTTGTTCAGTATGTATGCTTTGTTGTTAAAAATTATAGTCATTTGGAATCAGACCTTCGGTGCTGATACATTTCAAACTTATGTAAAAGTATATTCCATGCTGATTCCAATTTAAAACTACAAAAATTGTCATTCGTGTTTGTGTCTTCAGGGGTTTTAAAGAATCTGGGTTCAACAATAAGAGGAAAACTAAGGGTTGGCATAGAATGAGTATTTGATGGACCAATTCACCCCGTAACAGAGACTTTGTATCATACGCTTCCGTGTATTTCTGTCCTCTATATGCAAGATAAATTATGTTAACATACAAAAAAGTATGTTAACATGCAAGATAATTATGTCAACATGCGGAAGTACTCAAAACAACTTAAATTTCTACATTGAGTAGGAATCATCCCTGAAAGTTTCGTTGAAAAAATACTCAATTTTCGATTACTTCCGGTTTGGACGAAACATACTACCGGTGGAAATAGTCAGATGTGAAGCACTTTTTTTAAACGTTATTATGAACACTTACATTCATTAGAAAATGAAAAACTTTAAAAAATCGTTATTTCAAACTACTTCCGGTTGGCAACGGAAGTGTCGACGGAAAAAATGAAACACGCCAGGCACATCTACAAATCAAGACCTACCATCCCTGGAAGTTTCATGACTTTACATGTATATTTAATCATTTCTGAGAAAACGCCCAGACAAAACTTCATTTGAAAAATTGAAATTCTGTCGTAACTCGCGACCGGAAGTGAGGTTTTCAAAACGATTAAAAATGACACCAGTTCATTTAATTTCCCATTAATGCTGAAAGTTTCCTAAAAACATATATCGAGGCGTTTTCGAGAAATCTTCTGCACAAAATCGGTAAGAAGAATAATAATAAAAGTGGAAAAGAAACAACAGAATAATAAGAAGGTCTTTCGTTGAAGACGAAAGACCTTAATAAAGACCATTTTTGTTTACAATGAAAATATAGAAGCGCCTTTTAGTAATTGCTATAAAATTAAAGTGTTATTCAGATTTATTTAGGGCCATTTTCAACTGGTTGTTTTGTCAATTTTTTAAAGATTGAAAAATTTATCATGATTTACTTAATTTTTTTGAGTTCGAGGGGGGTGAGGGGGGTGTTCAAGACTATGGAGGTTCACGTCTATATGACAGATATTATGTTTACCACAACATGAAAAAGAAATCAAATATTTATAGTCTACATAGCCAGTGTTCCTTTTATAATATTGTTACATTCGCTTCATCCCCGAATAGGACTAGTACGAAATATATATTTATGAATGGAACATTAAAACAATTGGAAAGGGGCACTACTTATTATAACTTATTTTAGTCACATTTAATTCTGTAATTCTGCATACTTTGTAAGCACATAATTTTCATTTCAAAGAAAGATTGATGAATTTTATTCATAAGAAATTTTTTTTAATTATTACTGGACTTGCATACATAGATATTTAATTTCTTTGTAAGAGGCAGTCCACCGAAAAACCAGGCAATGGGTGGAACATCGCATGTCATGGATTTTAATTATTTTTTGTATGTAGACTTATTAAAGCAAGTGTTTACACATGACAACATTAAAAAAAATTTAGTGCTCCTCTAATCCTATTTTTGGTAAATGCTTAATTTTAAGTGCAAAAAGGTCAACATAAGGGTAAAAAAAAATACTACGTTTTTATTTTGTTTTATATGTAACAGATACTCAAAAGCTGGATGTGTCGATGAATATTATTTATAGCATAGACTCTTATCTTTTATTTTATGAATGAATAAGACTCCAATTTATACTTCTTTAGAAAAAATTATATGGTCCAAATTTGAGTTAAGCAAGTAACTTTTTGAATTCAGTATCCAATTTTCATTACGTTATAAAACCCAATACATTACAAGGACAGATTTTTTTTCTTATGTTAATATGAATACAAAGTACAAACTTTTGAATCACTCAACAAAATCAGTGGGAACAGGTATATTGAAAGAAATAAAAGGAGTCAAATTTACCTTCTTTTTTTTTTTTTTTTTTTATAATTCTCCCAAATGAAACCGATCCCGACCGGAATTATATAAAGAAAAAAATACTATAATTGTAATGTTAAATTTGGCTCTTTTGTTGTAATATGAGTAAAAACTTACTTGATTTATTTTTTTAACATGTTTTATAGGTGGCAGGTGCCTTTAGTTTGATAAATTTGTTAATTTTGCATTATTTTCGATCGGATCGGGATCGGTTTTTACTGTAAATTTAGAAACATTTCCTAAATTTGGCTCTTCATTTTAATTTATCAGAAAAATATGCTTGTCTTTTATTTCTTTTCAGTCAGTTAACTGTTTTAAATAAGTGTAACCATAGATTCAAATTTATATATTATTTAAATTACTAATGTCTTTTACGTACATGAAGATTACATGTAAAACATCTGACTGAATTCTTGATAGATACTCGGTATTTAAAAAAGTATTTGTACATGCATTATGCAACAAATGAGAGTAGACCGCTTTCTATCTTAATTATTTATCTTAATTCCAAGTAAAATTTCTTTTTTATTTCCCCAGGAATTAAAGAGTAAATTCTATCAGTGGCGAAATTAAACTTGCCTAAATACAGGAAATATTTTTATGTGTACAGTCTCGACTTTATCCAAGTTTTTTCTTACCTGCCTCTTTTACAAAATTTGATTTTATATAAATAAGAAAATAAGTTCTTTCATATATAGTATCATTATTCAAGAGTCGATAAATCGCAAGCAAAAAGCGCGGGGGGGGGGGTCATGACATCATTATTTTTAAAAATTGGTTTCATGAACGTGAAAATATTTTAGAATTGGCCAACATAGTCACATGTTTAAACTCCATATTAAATGTGAGTGTGTGATTGTTTCAATCGCCAAATTAAAAAAATAAATAAGTAAAATTAAAAAAAACGAAATGTTTCACTAAACCATCTTCTGTTTTAGTGCCAAATTATAGTGGGGAGTTCAGCAGTAGTTTAACTCAATAAATATATTTTTATAACTTATTTTTCAGGGTTTTTTTTCATTTTTAATCGTACTTTGGATTGTTTATTTTGATTTGACTGCATAGATAAATATATTTAAGTTTTTACATATATCATGAAGTAAACATCTCAACTTCGTTGAATTAAGTGTTGCATAAATCTAAAACATTCATCATTGATTCCCAATTTTATAAGAAATGTTCATGATAAACACTTCATTAATTATTTTTACGCATATCCTAGTAAATCAGTTAAAAAAAATAGTTCTCAGACATGTATAAAATTACTTATCAAAACGTCATCTAGCTGAGACGCCGCCCGTGTATAAAATACATTTTGATATTAAAATATTATTTAACATTTAGAATAATGCACTCTGAAGAGTAATTAAACAGAAAAAGAGAAATCATTTTTTTAAAAATCTTTTTCTTTACACTTTTACGCAAAGAATTTACAAACTTCTCTGGAAACTTGTAACTATTACATTGTGACGCAATATTAGTCAGGTATATGACGTCACTGATACATCAATGGAAACGTGGATTCAACCTGAATAATAGAGCAATTTTAATCTAAATATTACGTCTGGAGGCGAAAATGAATTATATTTTGAAAATAAATTATTTAGTTTTTTGTTTAATTATTTTCTTTAGTGTATCGATTCTAAATATTTCACTAGGATTCCGATAAAAAGGTGTTGAGCAGATTTACCGATGCCACGGGAGATAACTCTTGCATCGCAAAATTTCATAAAAACGTCCTTATATTTTGCCAGAAAACTACTATCAAAAGTGTTTTTCCCACCGATTTTATTTTTTAAACAAAAAGTTGAAATATTTCTAGATTCAGTTAAGTGTGAATTATAGTCCTGTTCAAAATGTATTAGAAATTACAGTTCTTTGTTTCTGACCTACATTCAATGGTTTATATAGAGGCATTCAAAAACACAAAACACATGGATATTTTACTAAATAAGCAATTATCAAACAAATCTTCAATTACATTATTCCTTTTGGGCTACATTGATATTGTTTTTAATAAAATATTAATTTTTCCTCACATTCGATGTGCCGCCTATTAATAGAATACTGCCTGGTTTTTTGGTGGACTGCCTCTTAATAAGAACGATGTGTAAATTGATTATTGCTTCACTGGGGACAATCTAAGTGATCATATCCCTCCCCCTCACCCCGTTCTTCTTCAATACGTTTTCTCAATAATTATACAACAAATATTTGACACTTTACACATGACACATTGTGCATGTACCGTCAATAAATCTGAGTGATTTGACGTTCATTAGAATTCCCGGGCCCACGAAATAAGTTGGAGAACAATAATTTCAAACATTTCCCATAGAAATACTAGCATATTTATATTAATTTAACTATTATGCATATACATGTATTTTTATTGTTGTGTGTCGAGCTAACTACATCTTTAATTTTCATGCTTAAATCAATATTTTTAAGTCGATATATCTTTTAGCAATAAAATCTATTATACAGAAAAGACGCTTTTAATTATGTGAAAGGACCATGATACAATGCAACATCCCAGATACAATGCAACATATAAATGAAAATAAGAAACCATAACAGATTATATGTTGATAAGACAATAAAAAGTAAGACAATTTACAAAAATATAACACAACAAGTGTAGAGACCTTTAGGCTTCCGTATATTTCTGCCCTCTATATGCAAGATAAATTATGTTAACATACGAAAAAGTATGTTAACATGCAAGATAATTATGTCAACATGCAGAATAATTATGTTGACATGCAAGTTACCAATCTTTTTTAATCTAATTTTAATGTTGGCAAACGTACTTACTAACACCAGTATACGACACCATACAAGCAATATGCAACCTGCGAATTATTTATGACAACATCCAAGATAATTATGTTAACATGCAAGATATTTATGTGAACATGCGACTTATTTATTTTAACATGCAACATAATTATATGGACATGCAACCTATTTGTGTCAAAATTCAAGATAATTATGTTAACATGCAACTTATTTAAGTCAACATGCGACTTATTTATATCAACATGCAAGTTATATTTTAACATGCAAGATGATTGTGTTAACATGCAACTAATTTATGTCAACATGCGACTTATTTATGACAACATGCAACTTATTTATGTCAACATGCGTCTTATTTATGTCAACATGCGAGTTATATTTTAACATGCAAGATATTTACGCCAACATTCAAGATAAAAAGTTTCATGTCAAGATACATATCTCGCATGTTGAGATTATTAACTCGCATGTTAACATTATTATCCTGCATGTTGACATAAATAAGTTGCATGTCTACATGATTATCTTGCATCTTGGCATGAATAAGTTGCATGTCTGCATCATTATCTCACATGTTAACATAAATACGTCGCATGTCTACATAATTTTGCATTTTGACATAAGTCGCATTTCTACATAATTATGTTGCATGTTAACAAAATTTATCTTGAATGTAGGGGGCAGAAATATGCCAACATAACATAGTATATTAGGATAGTAGCACACTGGCTTTACAATACTTAGCGATTTTGGAAATAAGATGGAAGTAATAAAAAAGAATAAGCTGTTTCTGCTTCCCATTCAAAATAACTTTGATTTATAACTATGATTATAACTATAATTTATAAATGTCCAAATGTCCAGTGTAATATAAAAAAAATATTTAAAAAATGAAATTCCTTTCTCTACAATGAACAATTACTTATTTGAGTATATGCGTTCATTATTTCATTAAAAAAAAAACTTTTAAGAATGGCGTCATGTCAAATGTTTATGTCTTTTCTTAATTACCAAGACCCTCCAAAATCAAGTTTGTGAAATAAAAGAAAAAAATCTACGTCATAAGCCTTGATTTTTTTCTGCCGAATTCCACAAAATGCTTGTAAAACATAAAAAAAAGATACGTCCTCATGCATCCTTGACTTTTTGTCAAGGTCATATCTGAAACATTTTAAGCTACCGGGGGAGGGGGGACATTTTAAAATTTGTAACGTCAAAAACAACGTCGTGAAAGTTACTGAAAATTACTCCCCCTTTCACCGTGCTCTGTCTTGAATTTTAGATAATTTTGGCATATACATGTATCATATGGTTTATTTGATTTTTTGGATCCAAATTACTTCGATTTATTGTTAAAATATGTCTTTCAAATTTGGTTATATACTGAAAGTAAATAGATAAAGTTATGACAATAGTTTACAATTTATTTGAATGACCCTCATATATAGTTTTCCATCTTGTAACAGTAGATAGGTGGAACATCTAAAATGGCCGAAAGGATAGAACTTAATAGGAAAAAACGTTTTAAAAGCACATGTCCCATTTCTTAAACCTATTTGTAACTCAATATCGATGACAAAAGGAATTATACAATTACAAGATATTGTTAAGAAATTGTTTACGACATTCTTTTGTTTTTTTTTTCTTTGTTAAATTAATTTGATAAAGAGTTAAGATCACAAAGTCTTTAAATTTTTCCAAAGATCTGAACGTTTATCTGTTTCCATGATCTATACTTAAAAGTCAGTTAAGGATATCTTTACTTCGGACATAATTGAAACAAAGGAAACAGTTCTTTAACCTCTTAATTGACGTAAAGCAATGCACAAGGGTGAATAATTTTAAATAAAAAGCCTGATATTTATAGTTATAATATAATACCCCCTGTTGAAAAGAACCTTAGATAAGACAGACAGCACAATTCACTAAAATTCTAAAGTTACATTGGCTTTTAAATAAGAAAATGGCATTTTATCAAAGTTTTTTTTAACTGCATACAATTCAAATACTCAATTCAAAAACTCAGGTTTTTGTATATCAGATATAATATTTTTGGATGGAATTTACAATTGTTTCACTTCTATTAGAATAAAAACGTGGGGAGGGGGGGGGGAGAACGAGAATTTATTAGACTGTTGATTGAAGACATACGAGGGTTGATCGGAAAGTTCGCGGATACCATCGTAACTTTTTTTTTCTTAACATCATAATATATCCAAAATTTGGCAGAAATGTTTCAACAATAAATTCAAACGACGTGTATGAAAATTTTTAAAATATCGTGATTTATTTCAAATTTATTTAGAGTTTAAAAATGCGAAAATCGGATCGCAGAGTAGGTTAACATTTAATAATTTACAGTCAATACACTAAATAATGTCTGTTATATTCTCTGGTAAATGGCACAAAAAAGGAAAAATCCTAGACGTTCAAATTAAGAATTGTTACATCGTTTCGTACTCCAAATTATGACTTAATTAATATCTTGCTTCGTTGAAAAGAAATCTATTTCAGAAGACGGGCAGTCATCCTTGACAAAGGAAAAAAAAAGACAACGTCGTAGAGCGTCACGGAGCAGCAGTTAACGATACATTTTGTGTTGTACCCTGGAAAACCCTAGGGAAAAAGTTTGAAAATGCTGTAGGAAGCAGGGGATATGTCACAAGCGAGCCAACCATGTGCGTGTACATAACACAGACGATATTTTAATGATAGAGATGTTACGGTATAAATTATGACCTTTTTGGAATTATCATAAATTACTGTGATTTAACTTTTCGGACTTTGTGTAAATTTTTATTAAAACTTTTCATATATTTCCGCAAATGTGTCAAATTCTATAAATTCCTCACAGCCGTAATCCCATCAGAGGCACAGTCAGAGATGGACACTTAATCCCTTAACTGACTTCTGTTTATATTTATTGACACTTACTAAGTAATCTTTGATCTACTTTAATTCTATTTTATATACATGCCGCCAAAATGTCATAATTCGCTCAATAATTGTTTGATACTTGATTTCTTTATACTTTTTGTTGATCCTTTTATTTTACTCTTTCTTTGTTCAGTATGTATGCTTTGTTGTTAAAAATTATAGTCATTTGGAATCAGACCTTCGGTGCTGATACATTTCAAATTCATGTAAAAGTATATTCCATGCTGATTCCAATTTAAAACTACAAAAATTGTCATTCGTGTTTGTGTCTTCAGGGGTTTTAAAGAATCTGGGTTCAACAATAAGAGGAAAACTAAGGGTTGGCATAGAATGAGTATTTGATGGACCAATTCACCCCGTAACAGAGACTTTGTATCAGACAAGAAAAAACTGTGTGAAAACGGATTATCTATAAAAATCTTATCAAAAACTTTTAAAAATTAGTATTAGTTCATGGTAAGAGATAAGGCACTTCAGAGTTGCTGATCTTGTGAAAGCACTGTTACGCAGTAAGATAAATATAATTTTTAACATTGACAAACAAAATTATGCTGTTGGAATAATTGTTACCAAAATACATTTCAAGTGATAGAGAAACGTGCACTGGAATAAGGCCATACTGCGAAATGTTTAGGAAATGTTTACGGAGAGTATTTTTGAGAAACTCATGACGCTGTTTTTGACGTGACAATGTTGTTGAGTTTCCACCGTGGTTATAAAACATGTTGATTTTAAAATTAAACAAGTAGAGCTTTTTCAAAAAGCTTGGCCGTCTTTAGCAACAACCTTAAACAGTAAACTGGCATACACCTATATGTATTATTCTTGAGCATTTCTTCATCAACTCTTTACTGACACAAGCCTTACCATGTGAAAGTTCAACCATGACGCTCGGCTTTCTCCGTAAACTGGTCGGAGTTTACGGAGAAAGCTGAGGGATTAAAAAGACAGTGCAAAACAAAGAAAAATAATAAATACAACTAGATGAGATCTCGTTGCGAGCAACGAGTAGGTCTTCCGTCCGGTTTTTCGATAAGACGAGATGAGTTAAAGAGGCACATGAATATATAAAAAAAAATGTTTAGAAGCACAAAAAGAGTGAGGTCTATCAATTCTTACCAACTTCCGTTTTTTTTTTTTAAATTCACTTCCGGTGTGACCGGAAGTGCTCAAAACGACTTAAATTTCCACATTGAGTAGGAAGCATCCCTGAAAGTTTCGTTGAAAAATACTCAATTTTCGATTACTTCCGGTTTGGACGAAACATACTTCCGGTGGAAATAGTCAGATGTGAAGCACTTTTTTAAACGTTATTATGAACACTTACATTCATTAGAAAATGAAAAACTTTAAAAAAAAATCGTTATTTCAAACTACTTCCGGTTGACAACGGAAGTGTCGACGGAAAAATGAAACACGCCAGGCACATCTACAAATCAAGACCTACCATCCCTGGAAGTTTCATGACTTTACATGTATATTTAATCATTTCGTAGAAAACGCCCAGACAAAACTTCATTTGAAAAATTGAAATTCTGTCGTAACTCGCGACCGGAAGTGAAGTTTTCAAAACGATTAAAAATGACACCAGTTCATTTAATTTCCCATTAATGCTGAAAGTTTCATAAAGATATATCGAGGCGTTTTTGAGAAATCTTCTGCACAAAATCGGTAAGAAGAATAATAACAATAGTGGGAAAAAACAACAGAATAATAAGAAGGTCTTCCGTTGAAGACGAAAGACCTTAATAAAGACCATTTTTGTTTACAATGAAATATAGAAGCGCCTTTTAGTAATTGCTATAAAATTAAAGTGTTATTCAGATTTATTTAGGGCCATTTTCAACTGGTTGTTTTGTCAATTTTTTTAAAGATTGAAAATTTTGAGAAATTGTTAAGTCGTACGAAAATTAGTTCACCAGAAAATTATCTCCCTTGCACTGAACAGCATTTTAACCAATGAAATAACTGGAAATTTTCACATCATGTAATTTCTACCAATTACAAAAGAGAGCACTGTAAAATACTTCAACTCTGTATACCGTCTTCCAAGGATTAAATCACATAGAATGAAACTTCAGACATCAACAAAATAAATATTTTTACATAAGTCTCTTTATTGTGAACCGCATGGGCTTAATGCTTTGTTCCCTATATACATCATAGTTTAACTTAACTCCGTCTGGGATGCATCTTTAAACAATCGCAAGGGGAACCTACTAGAGAGGGAAAAGATTTAATGATAAATTTCTAATCACATCTTCAAAGACAATCACGAATTAAATAGGCAATGCTTGACATGGTCTGTTATTTATTATCCTACATGTATATGAGCACACGAATAAATATTTTTTTTTTAATAAAAAAAACCAAGAGGCCCATGGGCCACAACTTTCACCTGAATTACTATGGTCCTGCTTTTCTTCATCAGCAGATTTTTTTTATCCTATATATTCATACATAAAGCTTTGATCGCCTGTACTAGCCATACCCTACCCCCAGTTGCCATGGTTTGAGTGAAATTGAATCTAAACTTTCTGAAATGCTTCTATATTCATATAACTAATCACGGCTTTGCTATTGTTGAAAACAGAGATGTCTCCCATCCTATCTGGGGGGGTGGGGGGGGGGGTGTCATGATTTCATGATTTGAAGAAACTAGAATCTACACTTTTCCATATCAATATGACTAATCATGGCTTTGTTGTTCTTGAGAAAAAGATTTTTAAAGATATTTCCTATATATGTTCATTTGTTAAAAAAAAAAAACCATTAACCCCCATTATAGCCAAACCCTACTACTGGAAAATGCCTTGAGCAAACTTGAATATGCAAAACTTGGAGATGCTTCCATATCAGTATGACTAATCATGGTTTTCTTATTATTATGAAGAAGATTTTTAAAGATTTTTTCTATATATTCCTATGTAAAACTTTTATCCCCCATTGTGACACCATCCTACCCACAGGGGTCTTGATTTGAACTAATTTGAATTTATATTACCTGAGGATGCTTCTATCAATAAGACTAATTGTGGCTTTATTGTTCTTGAGAAAAAGATTTTTTTTCTATATTTTACAATTTAAAACTTTGATCCCCCATTGTGGGCCCCAACCCACCTAAGGGGTCATGATTTGAAGAAACTTGAATCTTCACTACCTGAAGATGATTCCATATCAATATATACTTTTAGTGGCTTTGTTGTTCTTGAAAAGAAGATTTTATTATTTCCTATATATTCCTATGTAAAACTTTGATCATCTATTGTGGCCCCACCCTAGCCCCGGTGGTCATGATTTTAACAAACTTGAATCTACACTACCAGAGGATGATTCCATATCAATATTGCAATACATGGCTTTGCTGTTCTTGAGAAGAAGATTTTAAAATATTTTTCCTATAAATTCCTATGTAAAATTTTGATCTTCTATTGTGGCCCCACCCTAGCCCCAGGGGTCATGATTTGGAAAAAAAATTTGTATTTACACTACTTAAGGATGATTCCAGATCAATATAACTTATCGTTGCTTTGTTGTTCTTGAGAAGAAGATTTTTAAAGGTTTTTCCTATATATTCCAATGTAAAACTTTGATCCTCTATTGTGGCCCCACCCTAGACCCAGGGGTCATGATCTGAACAATTTAGAATCTACTTAATGTAACAAAGGTTTCACATATGTTTCAACTTTTCTGGTAAAAGGGTTCTTGAAAAGAAGTTTATAAAAGATGACACCAAATTTTCACCAATTTTTAATTATCTCTCTCCGGAAGAGGGCGTAGCCCTTCATTTGAACAAACTTGGATCCCCTTTACCCAAGGATGGTTTGTGGCAAGTTTGGTCAAAATTGGCCCAGTGGTTCTTGAGAAGAAGTCGTAAATGTGAAAAGTTTACAGATGGACAAAGAGACCGACAGACAGACGGACGTCAGACAAAATTTGATCAATAAAGCTCACTTGAGCTTTCAGCTCAGGTGAACTAAAAATTAGAAAAGACAGAAAACATTGCAAAGGAATGTTTGAGATAAGTTCTTTGTTTCCAAACTTTATTTATGACAACATGTGAAAAATAAAAATAAACATGACCAAAACTCTATATACATAGATGTATGCTATTGATGTAAATGTATTTATTATAAATTTTCTTTTAGAAACGAAAAATGCAAATCGACTATTGATTTTCAATGAGCATTAAATTGAAGCAAATTCAGAGAGTTGCGTTTTACCACTTCCGGGGTTTTATTTGTTGGGGTCAAACTTCAAGGGTCGTGAGGTCAAAAATTGTAAAACATTTGGATAGGTCTTTCATAGGTATTGCATATGTTCAATAAAAAGGCCTCATCTTTTCTCATTCAAAAATTATTACCAAGGTTTACGTTTTTATGAAAGAAAGACAAAAAGGTGTCTGGCATAAGAATGATATTAAATGCTCCAGCGCTTTGGCGAAAGCTGGGGGGGGGGGGGGGTATATGCATGGTAAAGTGTATAAATAGGTCTTTCCACCCGTCTTAGGAAAGACCTCTTGAAATGGTTATGTTTATTTTTCTTTTCCGCTCTGCCCCTGCACGATAAACCTTGTTATCGCTTCTTTTCAGAAACATTAAACCATAGAGATATGAAACGTTCACCAATATCTTCACCAAGGTTTGTTTTTTAAACAAGAGGCCCATGGGCCACATCGTCCACCCGAGCACACTGGCTAGGAAGAAGTAGAAATCAGTTCAGTATATTGAAAAGTTTTAAAGGGGGGGGGGGACTTAAATTTACACTACCTCAGGATAATTCAATATCAATATTACTAATCATGGCTTTGCTGTTCTTAAACAGAAGAATTTTAAAGATTTTTTTTCCTGTGTATTCCTATGTAAAACTCTGGTCATTGTGGCCCCCACCCTACCCACCGTAAATTTGAACAAATTTGAATCTACATTACCTGTGGATACTCCTATAATATTATGACTAATCATGGCTTTGCTTTTCTTGAGCGTCAGATTTTTTCAAGATGTATTCGTATGTAAAACTTTGACCCTCTGTTGTGCCCCAACTCCTGGGGGGGGGGGGGGGGGAGGGGAGGGGGTCATGTCGATTTGAACAAACTTGATTCTACAATACCTAAGGTTGCTTCTATATATATATGACTAATAATGGTTTAGTTGTTCTTGAGAAGAAGATTTCAAAGATATTTCCTATGTAAAGTGTATGATCAGGTTCTTACAAGGGATATATAGGTTTTCCTTCTACTCTGTCTGAGTTAATGATTGGACAGTTATGTCTGAGGGTATATGACATAGTATTTAAATTTTTGTTAAACTTTTCATTTTTTTAAATATATTAAGATGGTAATTAAAGAAAAAAATTGTCAAAAAATTATACAAGAACTGATCCTTAACATGTTTTGCACTTATATAAACGGAGACTATGACGTAGTTAAGTAGAGTCATGTGACCATGTGTCCTTCATCCCCTTAAGGTATGTCACTCGTGAAATTAGTTATATCAAGGATTTTTTGAGAAGTATATTTTAAATAAGTACTCATATAGCATGACTCAAATTCGCAAAGAAAATGGGGGGTCAGTATGCATCCTACCGAGCTAGGTACAATTAAGTTGACCTTTTTGCACTTAAATTGTAACTCTTTGGTCAATCACTTTAATCTTTATCGTAATTTATCAGATGTAATTTTGGCAATAAATATAATGTTATTTTACGTAAAATAGTTTGAATGATATTTATCATTGAACAAATCATGCAAATTAATGCGCATAAAATTTATTGTGTGACCTTTTTGCACTAAAAATGTATTATATTTGGGGTATAAAATATCTAAATGGGCAATGAAATATTTTCTTGTATCAAACTTTTTATGACTTAAGTGCTGATCGGTTGGAAGTATCGTGTTGTTAAATATTATGAAAGAAGAAAATTTGCAATTTTCAGGCAAAAAACGGTTTAAATTTTATCTTGACTTCTTTAATATATCTTTATTTCTTGGCAAAGTCTGTTGAATGAATGTGTAAAATTTATTCTAAAAATATAAATTGAGACCTATATTTAATATTCCTAGAATATCATAACGGAAAATTTTCTCTAAGTAAAAATATTTGTTGCTATAGTTCCAAAATATTAAATTTAACAAATGTGGAGATTTGAAGAATCTATATACCTTAATTTCGATGTCAGTTTCTTATGTTTGTGACGTAATAACTATGAAAATGACGTCACAATCTCGAATATTTAGCATACTGAGAAGTCGTGTTTCTGTCCACATGATAAGATCGGAAAAGTGCTGTCAAATGCTTCTTTGAAAAGATATTTCAAAGAAAATTTGTATGGAGGTAGAGTAAGACTAAAAGAATGGTACTGTTTATCAGCAATTCCATATAATTTCATTTTACGGTTGGCTTATAAGCACTGTTTATGTCCGGTTATGCTGTCATAGGCATTCATTTAAGATTTTAATTTTAATAATACAGCTGGTCTTTCGGTCTATCATGTAGCTCTCCATTGTATTAAACAAAATATGTTCTGTATAAAACTGAAGTGTATCAATGCAGTGTTCCCCAAATTTATGTATCATGGGTAACAGGACTCTTACCGTTTAGGAATAAAACGTACAAAAGTCTTCCCACGGACTTGTTTCTCTGTGTATTTTTGTCATATTATTTCAACTTTGGCTCTCCAAAACTCACTATTGCTTTTGACTTTCGGCTAACAAAAATGAATCTGAGTTACATTGCCATGTACAATCTTATTTATTTTCCATGACTTAAATTTTCGAATATATTGAGTTACGGTGGGTTTACAACTACGCCGGTGCCATTTTGGTTTTTACGAGAAAATATGGGGTACTGTGATGGTACATATTGTCGTTTTGTACATATTGTCGTCGGCGACAATATGTACCTACCCTCACTGCACATATTGTCGTCCATCTGTACATATTGACGCCGGCTGAAAAGTTACACATGTACATATTATCGCTGGCGACATTTTGTGCCTCCCTTACTGTACATATTGTCGCCCCACAGATATTGTTGCTTAAAGATTTCTTTTGTTGTTTTTGATAGTTTTGTGAATGCAATTTGTGTATGAATCACACTGACGTGTCTCTCATGCTATTTCATGCAGCGTGATTGTGATGGTACATTTTGTCGTCCTGTTCATATTGTCGCCGGCGACAATGTGTACCTACCCTAACTGCGCATATTGTCGTCCATCAGAGCATGTCGCATGACAATGCATGGCAATGCTCCACATACATGTAAATATGGCCAGAGAAACCAAAAACTTCAAAAATGGTCATATACACTTAATTTAATCGCCGAAATATGGCTGAAATATTGCCGACTCGGCGTTAAACAATAATAATCAATTAATCCATATTAATATGACTAATCATTGCTTTGTTGTTTTTGAGAAGATACCTTTTAAAAGTATTTTCCCATATATTCCTAAGTAAAACTTTGATCGCCCATTGTGGCCCCACCTTAGGCCCGGTTTGATTTGAAGATACTTGAATCTGCTCTACCTGAGGATGCTTCCATATAAATATCACTAATCATGGGTCTACTGCTGTTCTCATTGATGGATCCAGAAATTTCAGAACGGGGGGGGGGGGGGCGGTTCAGAATTTTTTTTTGACAAGCAAAAAATTTTAAAAAGTAATTTGTATGTTAAGGTGTGTACTGTATATGTTAAGTAAATTATCTAATTACGAAATTTTACCTGTGGACTAAATTGAGAGTATAAACACGTTAAAAAAACATAATTTGCCAAAGCAGAAAAAATATCAAACCACCGGAAAGGGGGGGGGGGGCGGGAGGTGTGCACCGGTGCTACATCTGTCTGGTTTTTGAGAAGATTTTTAAAGGTTTTCTGTATATATTTCTAAGTAAATCTTTGATCACCCATTGTGGCCCCACCCTACTCCTGGGGTCATGATTTGAACAAAATTGATTTTGTTTGTTGTTTTAATGTCCATCTCGAGAATTTTTTCATTCGTAAGTAGACGTATACTTTAGACCTATACTTGGCACACAGGGTCATTGAGCTTTGAGGGGTCTTTTTCGAACCAGCACCTCAAAATTGAACTAACGCTATGTAACGAAGCTTTCACATAAGTATCATCTCTTCTGACCCAGTAGTTCTTGAAAAAAAATTGAAAGATTTTTTTCCCTAAATATTCTAAGAAAAACTTTTGCAGCCACACCCCTTTCCCCCGAGGAACATGATCTGAATGAAACTGAATCTACACTTCATGATGAAGCTTTCATATAAGTTTCAACTTTTCTGACACAGTGGTTCTTGAGAAGATTTTTAAAAGATGTCACTAAATTTTCACTAATTCTTAACCACTATTCTACTACTGTATGACCCTTCATTTAAACAAACTTGAATTCCCTTTATCTATCCACCGATGCTTTTGTGACAAGTCTGCTGGAAATTGACCCAGTAGTTCTTGAGAAGAAGCTGAAATTGTGAAAAGTTTACAGACAGAGGAACGGTCAGACAATATGAGAAAAGCTCACTTGAACTTCCAGTTCAGGTGGTCTAAAAATGTCAAACCTACACCAATTATATAGGCACATGATTGTATATAAGAATAACACGAAAAATAATTTTTAATTAATCATTACTAATGAACAAAAAAAATAATACATATATTCAATCTTCAAGTATATATTACAAGAAAAAGGAAAAGGCCGATTTATCAGTTCTCTTAAGAATCACAGTATCTTGACATATCATAGTGATGTACATCAATCCTGGACACAATTTTCTGACCAATTTTCTCCCTACAGTATTGTGAGAAATGCTGTCTGTCTCCCTTTGTGCTTGTGTTTGTGTTTGTCAATCTCTCTTTCTTTATACAAGTAAATATTCGTCAAAACAATATATCGACGACAAAATGTGCCGACCTTGACTGTACATATTGTCACCGACGACAATATGTGCTGGTGTTTGACTGTACGTTCTGTCGTCCATTATGCAGTAGAAAAATACTTGGCTCGTTTCGGTACATATTGTCGCCGGCGACAATATGTACAGATGGTCGACAATATTTTTTTTTCTTTCAACTATATTTTAGGCCTTTCTCTTGTAAGTTTGTTCTCTTTATGCTCATTTGGGCACTGGATTAGTAATAAAACATATCTTATCTATGTACAGTGAGGGTAGGTACATATTGTTGCCAACGACAATATGTACAAAACGACAATATGTACCGTCACAGGTACCCTTAACTTAACTTATCTTGAGCTTTAATCGTTCCCACAATATTGGTTAAACCACCTGACGAATTAATGTCTACAAGACTTTGTAACACGGTCCACTATTCTCCTTTGATTTTCAACTTTGTCATTTTCTCACAGCTACAGTAGGTCCTTTTTACGCAATATTTTGAGCGAGATTCAATAATAACATGCTATGTTTAACACACGCTTATACCCCCTCAGAACTACAGGATCTCCTAAATAAAATACCACTGTAGTCTACGTAAACATTCTCCCAACTGGCATTTGTGTCCGTTAGCGTGCATCCGAGTAATGAGCAAAAGTTGACTTTAAAATTTTAATTCACAGAAAGTTTGTCTTTTGTTACGTCATTTTCGTGGTCAGTATGCTAAACACCCGGGTTTCTGGCGTCATTTTCGGAGTTATTACGTCATAAATATTACAAAGTGACGTCACAATAGGTGTGTATTTTTCTGACCTTTCAAACGCAAGTGAGTTAAGGCTAGGTATTCACGCTTCCACGTCGTCACGGGTGACGTAGTTGCCATCTCCGCACAGCCAATCAGAATCGCGGAAACATCATCCGCCATTACCTCCGACAAAACACACATGTCGGAGGAGTTAGATGACATCGTTTAATGCAACATATCCGCTGTGCAGCGAAAAATTGTGAGGTCCTATGCATGGGATAGATGTAATAATGATACGAGGTACCCGGAAAGAATACACAAGGTGAGATTTATTCATTTTCTAAATCCAAAACACGGAAAAGCAAGTGTTTACGTTGCATAAACACTAAAACAGCTGATATAAAGGCATGTCATGTGGAAGACCGAAACACAACTGTCTGTTAAAAAATAAGTTATTCGGGTATATTAATGTCAAAGTTAGTGATAATATAATTGGCAATTAAAGAGAGCAATGTTTAGATTGTGTTATACCACGTACAATAGTGATTTACGAACTTTGCACTTTATGTGCTCGGACCATGACTCGACCGTTTAAAGCTAATCTCGGTGAACTGAATATAATTCTCGATATTAAATGAGAATGCTGCAAAAAATGTTTTGTGAGTAATTTTACAATGCTTTAACTTTGAAACATTTTGTGATTGTGTATAGCTTCATGAATCTAAATTAATTGTAGCATTTATGGGTCATGAAATACTGACTGTAAACAGCAAAATCCAGTTCCCTCAGATGGGTCACAGTCATCAACAAAGCTTCTTTGGATTTATCGAGACAAGTTGTAAGCTTACTGATATTATGTTAAGAAAAGTATCCGTTATGAAGAAACTTAGTTACAAACCTAGTATGTTTATGCAAGTGAAGATATCATTATACCATGAAAACTTGACATAATAAAATCATAGATGAATAGTCATTTCTGTACTATACCTTATCGATAAATATTTAGTCTTGGTGAAAACGCTGAGAATAGTTAACTGCAAATTTGTTTATGAGATCAAGATTTTAAAAGCATTTAAAAAATTCAAGTCAAATGCATTATTTATATTTTAATAAAATATTGCATGCATTCAGGATCAACGATGGAGCACGCAAGGAAACAGAAAAGAACCTTCACCCATGTGTCATAACAGAATGTCCAAATGAATTGTTAACAGGCTACATGTATGTATATACAAAAGGAACATCACCACACCCTAGTTTTCCTATTAGTTATGTAATTTACAAATGATTATGGAGAAAGGGAACTGCAAAAGAAAAGTATCAGTAACTGTTTCCATATTGCATCAAAATCTCTGAAGCCACTTATTCTTGACATCATTGTTTTTATGCAGTTAAATACCAAGTAAATCAGTACTTGAAGTAATATGTGAAGTAAATCAATACTTCTAAAATCTCTTTCTAATTTAATCAGAAAGCACATTTTAGATATTGGTACTTTATTTGTGTTATACTCATAGATCTTTAGAATTTATTTTTCATTTTAAGAAATCTTTGGATTAATTTTACCATGTTGGAGAACTACAACAAAAACAGAGAGAACCTACAGAACAGAATAAGTAATCGTCTACAACTCCACATAGCAGCAAGAGAAAAACAAGGCCCACTTGCCATGAAGAAAACAGTAAAAAAAAATACATGTCAGTGATGTGTGTATTATTTATACCAACATGAAATATTATTGAAAATTTATTAGATTTTTTGACATCAAAACAATTCCACTGTATGTAGAAAAGAAGGGGCAATACAAATGACAAAAGGATTGTCTCAGTGACTATTGGTATTTTTTGTGCAAATACTCCATAATTGTATATCAACACTGATGTGGCTATGGCACAATTTTGGATTAAAGGGTGTAGCATCAATGTTTGGTGTGTCAGTGATTGACTATGTGCATGTGTTGACCTTATGCATGTTATGCTAGGTTTAAAGATGAGTGATTGACTTTCAGTGACTTCACTAATTTCAGGAGAAGCAGGCTTTTCACTTATCTAATGAACTCCATTAGCATAATACATGTTTGTTTATGTAATCTTATGGTATCCACAATGTGCTGAATAGCATAAACAAGTGTATAGTTCACAAAGGTGATGAATAACACGAATAACAATATGAAATGTGTAGCACTGTCATAGATGAAATTCCCAAAAATATACGTCATACTGATGTAAGTAAATGATTTATACAGTGATGTGATCATACAATGAGAAACAACTGATACAAATTAAATATTCAAACACCTAACCCTATAAATGTATATCACTGCCTAAGGAAATTTGATAGAAGAAAAATAATAATTTTTAATTTTGACATAAACAATTTTATTATTACTTTTATATGAAATGTACAATATCATTAAACTTTTCTGTATACCCTTACCTTGTCTTTATTTCATTGAACATCTTGTATCCTTTTATTGGTATCTTTGGATTAACATCTATGATATCAATACAGAATTGATTTTTAATTCCTCTTGGAAAATGCTATGCTGAGGAAGACTTATGTTTGTTCTTCAAACCTAGCAAACTGAACTGTTGAATGCAATTCATTTGTACAACAGTATGTGAACATTTTCCTTAACCCCTCAAGTTTATGTGTCACTAGTGAAGTACACTGACTGTTTTTGATCATTAAACAGTCTTTTACAATGTAATTTCTACTTATGATACCCTAGAACCATTAAGGATATCTGAAATATGTATCAAAGTCCATGCCTAGAACAGACTGGGGCATGCATTGGATTTGGAATGATTATATTTATTTTAAACATGCATGACTAAAATCTTGAAAGTTTATTTTGTACTATGGTACAAACACAGGAAGATTTATTTCCTTCAAATTTATGTGAAAAAATATCTGAATTTTTCACTCAAGTGTGTACCCCATTTATAGTTTTAAGGACCCTTTATACACTTAAGCAGGATATTTTTAGACATTGAGAAAATTAAATTGTATGAAGGTGTAAATTTTGAGCATACCCAATGAATTTTCAACAAGGGTACCTTGCATTTACCCCCCAGGAAAAATGGATTCCGATAATAAAAGATACATGTAATACTGATGAACAAAAATATGCACTTTATAACATTTGAGAGAAATACATCCAGTTGAAGAATCATAAAGTATTCAATTCATTTATCTTGGTCTATTAAAATATTAAGAAATTTATTATAAATTGTAGTTTTCAAATTCTTTAATTTTTAGATCTAGGGACAGAATGTTCTAATTGCATAAAAATACCACAGAATCAGAACTCGATCTTAAGTGTGCTGTGTGGAGAGGACAATAAAAAATGAAAGAAAGAAATGAAAATATAATAATAAACTATAATCAGTTTGTCCAAATCAAAACGATTGTGGGAGAGGGGTGGTGATGAATGAGTTCTTTCAGAATTCTTTGACAAAAAATAATATCCAAACACAGGGATGTGGGCCAAATAGTGCATTTTTAGGTTGTTATATATATGACAGTTCTGAACATTTCAAGGGATAGGAGAGTCCTGACTCCCTTCCGGATCATAAGCAACCTTTCAAAATAGATAAACACAAATACATTGCATATCATTTTCTTGATTAGATCTAGTCAATATCGATGAATACATGGAATATTGGGGGGAAAATCTCTCGGCAGTTGAGGTTTTAATGCTAACTAAACAACAAACAAAAATTGTCAATTTTATTTTAAACATTAAAAATTAATAACGTTCCGTGATCTACTCTGCAGTACGTATCAGAAAAGTAAATTTCGGAGACAGTTGAACTGACCTTCAAGTCGGATGCTTGCAGTACCAATATAGATCGGTAAAGGTTAAAATTATTCTTCTACTTACTAAAATTTTGTGTTTGAAATATCTCTGAAACATATCTGACATTTTGACAAACGTTTCTGTAAAAATTCGTGAGCAAACAAGCCGACTGAAAAGTTTTTCCGTGCGATTTCTGTAACTCGCATCCATGTTGTTTACGTTAGTTTGTCGGAGTCTGCAACCACGTGACTTTCGTTGCCATCGGTGGGCGGAGCGTGGATGCGTGATTATTTCACGCTTCCACGTCGTCACGGGTGACGTAGTTGCCATCTCCGCACAGCCAATCAGAATCGCGGAAACTTTGTCCGCCATTACCTCCGACAACACACAGATGTCGGAGGTGTGAGATGACATCGTTTAATGCAACATATCAGCTGTGCAACGAAAAATTGTGAGGTCCTATGCATGGGATAGATGTAATAATGATACGAGGTACCCGGAAAGAATACACAAGGTGAGATTTATTCATTTTCTAAGTCCAAAACACGGAAAAGCAAGTGTTTACGTTGCATAAACAGCTGATATAAAGGCATGTCATGTGGAAGACCGAAACACAACTGTCTGTTAAAAAATAAGATATTCGGGTATATAAATGTCAAAGTTAGTGATAATATAATTGGCAATTTAAGAGAGCAATGTTTAGAATATGTTATATGACGTACAATAGTGATTTACAAACATGCTCAGACGATGACTCAACCGTTCAAAGCTATAAATCTCGGTGAACTGAATATAATTCTCGATATTAAATGAGAATGCTGCAAACATTTTTGTGGGTAATTTTACAATGCTTTATCTTTGAAACATTTTGTGATTATATATAGCTTTAGGAATCTAAATTAATTGTAGCATTTATGGGCCATGAAATACTGACTGTATACAGCAAGGCCCAGTTCCCCCAAATGGGTCACAGTCATCAAGAAAGGCTTCTTTGGAATTATCGAGAAGAGTGGTAAGTTTACTGATATTATGTTGAGAAAAGTATCTGTTATAAAGAAACTTAGTTACAAAGCCAGTATGTTTTTATTCAAGTGAAGATATCATACCATGAAAACTCGACATAGTAAAATCACAGATGAATAGTCATTTCTGTACTATACCTTATCGATTGATATTTAGTCTTTGTGAAATTGCCGAGGATAGTTAACAACAAATTTGTTTATGAGATCAAAATTTTAAAAGCATTTAAAAAATTCCAAGTCAAATGCATTATTTATAATAAAATATTGCATGTTCAGGATCAATGATGGAGCACACAAGGAAACAGAAAAGAATCTTCACCCGTGTGTCATAACAGACTGTCCAAATGAATTGTCAACAGGCTACATGTATGTATATTAGTGTTAAATCCAAAGCAAACTAGCATGGCGCGGCGCCATGCCCTTTTCTCTCGACGCCATGCCCTTTTTCCAGCGCCATGCCCTTTTTTCCTTGCAAAAATAAATAAATATGCCCAGCAGAGGCAAGATGGACTAGCGGCTTTGTTTATTCAGTGCATGCTGATTAGCCCCTTTGTTTATTTAATGCACGCAAAGGTGTGAATTCAGGACAGGAAATCATTTCTCGCTTGAACGCACACAGCCACCTGGGCAGGTAACATGCCTCAGGCTGTCAGGGTGTAAGAGATAACATGAGAAAATATTTAATTGCATTGATTATGCAAGAATGAGCCCAATGTCAAAGATAGATTAATTTGTAAATTAAAATGTTACACATTTTAAATCAGGATCTTTTTTTTTTAACTTGAAAGTAGAAAAAACAGAGTAGATGAAGAAATGTGAAAAATAAAACTGCTGATGAATCAAGTCAACTTACAATATACAGTACCAAAAAAAAATAACTGAATATTATGTGTGAAATGGGCTAGGAAACAACAAAGTATGAAGTTAGTTTCTTTCATGTTCAATGATTCTGTGTTCTAACTTTTTGAATTGACACCCAGAGGCTTAATGTTTCTAAGCCAGAAAAAAAGTTTTAACCAATTTACATATTATTTCAAGTTTAATTTTTTGGTATGATCAGTGTTCACTGATTTTGTTGGTAGACTATTTTCAAAATAAAGAGAATACCCTCTACATTTATTATTCAAGTAGCCCCCCCCCCCTTGCAATTTTGTTCTGTTATTTACCTCATACACAAATAACAATATTAAAGCAAGGGAAAAAAATTCATACTCCAAACTAAAATAATTCTTGAGCAAGTGACAAAAAGATTCACACCTACTACTGTTTAAGCATAACCTTGATAACCATACTAATTTCTTGATTAAAAAATTTGAATTTAAATTTTGGCAATAATTGCCCTCTCAGTGTGTATTAAATTAATTAAGCTGACAGGTTTATACATTTTTCTTTTAGATACTTGTATAACAAAAGATTTCAGTATTAAATATTAATTTAAGTACATAAACATGATAAAGAAAATATTTGTAACTTCAAAGATGTTAAAAAGTGCCCTCATGAAAACTTGTCGCGGCATAAAGTGCCCTTTTGATCATTGGATTACCATGCCCTTTTTAGGGTCTGGATTTAACACTATATATACAAAAGGAACATCACCACACCCTAGTTTTCCAGTTAGTTATGTAATGTACAAATGATCATGGAGAAAAGGACTTGCAAAAGAAAAGTAACTGTTTCCACAATGCGTCAAAATCTCTTAAGCCACTTATTCTTGACATCAATGTTTTTTATGCAGTTAAATACCAAGTAAATCAATACTTGAAGTAATATTTGAAGTATATCAATACTTCTAAAATCTCTTTCTAATTTAATCAGAAAGCACATTTTTAATGTTATATTTTACTTTAATTTATTTGTGTTATATGCATAGATCTTAAGAATTTTATTTTTCATTTTAAGGAATCTTTAGATTAATTTTACCATGTTTTAGAACTACAACAAAAACAGAGAGAACCTACAGAACAGACTAAGTAATCGTCTACAACTCAACATAGCAGCAGGAGAAAAACAAGGCCCACTTGCCATGAAGAAAACAGTAAAAAAAAATGTATATGTCAGTGATGTGTGTATTATTTATACCAACATGAAACATTATTGAAAATTTATTAGATTTTTTGACATCAAAACAATGCAACTGTATGTAGAAAAAAGGGGCAATACAAATGACAAAAGAATTGTCTCGGTCACTTTAGGTATTTTTGTGTAAATAGTCCATAATTGTATATCAACACTGGTTAGACTAAGGCACAATTTGGGAATAAAGGTGTAGCATCAATGTTTGGTGTGTCAGTGATTGACTATGTGCATGTGTTGACCTTATGCATGTTACACATATGTTAAGGTTTAAAGATGAGTGATTGACTTTCAGTGACTTCACTAATTTCAGGAGAAGCAGACTTTTCACTTATCTAATGAACTCCATTAGCATAATACATGTTTGTTATGAAATCTTATGGTATCCACAATGTGCTGAATAGCATAAGCAAGTGTATAGTTCATAAAGGTGATGAATAACATGAAATGTGTAGCACTGTCATACATGTAGATGAAATTCCCAAAAATATATGTCATACTGATATAAGTAAATGATTTATACAGTGATGTGATCATACAACGAGAAACAACTGATAAAAATTAAATACTCAAACATCTGACCCTATAAATGTATATCACTGCCTAGGGAAATTTAATAGAAGAAAAATAATACTTTTTTTTTTGAATTTGACATAAACGATTTTATTATTACTTATATATGAAATGTACAATATCATTAAACTTTCTGTATACCTGAACCTTGTCTTTATTTTTTGAACATCTTGTATCTTTTCATGGGTATCTTTGGATTGAAATCTACGATATCAATACAGAATTGATTTCTGATTCCTCTTGGAATATGCAATGCTGAGGAAGACTTATGTTTGTTCTTCAAACCTAGCAATCTGAAATGTTGAATGCAATTTATTTGTACAACAATATGTGAACATTTTCCTTAACCCCTTAAGTTTGTGTGTACTAGTGAAGTACACTGATTGTTTTGATCATTAAACAGTCTTTTACATTGTAATTTCTACTTATGATACCCTAGAACTTTTAAGGATTTCTGAAATATATATCAAAGTCCATGCCTAGAACCATAAACTGAGAACAGACCGGGGCCTGCATTGGATTTAGAATGAATATCTTTGTTTATTTTAAACATGACTAAAATCTTGAAAATTTATTTTGTACTAATGTACAAACACAGGAAGATTTTTTCCCTTCAAATTTATGTGAAATAATATCTGAATTTTTAACTCAAGTTTGTATCCCATTTATAGTTTTAAGGACCCTTTATAAACTTAAGCAGGTTATTTTTTAATCTCGGTGGAGATTCGGCTGGGCTAGATATTTGGTCTGACGCCCACCGAATCTCGGACAATCCTTCATAATTCATGTCTGGAAATTCAGCCCCAACTTCGGCTGGCTATATCAAGAATTAATCACCTAGGCGACACTGTCGTTCGCTTCAATTAAGTCATTTAGTTGTTTAATTAACTCTCTGTCAATATTATTTTCACATTGCTTACCGTTTAGGCATGTAAATCCCACCATAAAGACATTCACTAAAATCTCCTTTCAAAATATGGCTCCCCTGATGTAATTGTTTATCTCCTCACACTAAAGAGTTCCTATATGGTCTGTTTTCATTTCTATGAAAAATACTTAAAAGCTACAGTAGAGGTTCAGCATCACATAAAAGAAAACAGACTGTAGGAACTCTTTAGTGCAAGGAGATAAACAATTACGCCAGGGGAGCCATATTTTGAACGGAGATTTTAGTGAATGTTTTTATGGTGGGATTTACATGCCTAAACGGTAAGCAATGTGAAAATAATAGTGACAGAGAGTTAATTAAACAACTAAATGACTTAATTGAAGCGAACGACAGTGTCGCCTAGGTGATTAATTCTTGATATAGCCGGCCGAAGTTGGGGCTAAATTTCCAGACATGAATTATGAAGGACTGTCCCGAGATTCGGTGGGCGTCAGACGAAATATCTAGCCCAGCCGAATCTCCACAGAGATTAGTTATTTTTTAGACATTAAGAAAAATTTTATGAAGGTGTAAATTTTGAGCATGCCCAATGCATTTTCAACAAGGGTACCTTGCATTTACCCCCAGGAAAAATGGTTAATAAAAGATAATATTGACAAAAATTTCTATTGTTCACTTCATAACATTTGAGAAAAATACATCCAGTTGAAGAATCATAAAGTATTCAATTAATTTATCTTGGCCTATTAAAATATTAAGAAATTTATTACAAATTGTAGTATTCAAATTCTTTTATTTATAGATCTAGGGACAGAATGTTCTAATTTCATAAAAATACCACAGAATCAGAACTCTTAAGTGTGCTGTGCAGAGAGGACAAAAAAATGAAAGAAATAAAAATATAATGATAAGCTATAATCAGTTTGTCCAATTCAAAACGATTGAGGGATCTGGGAGAGAGGGGTGGTGATGAATGAGTTGCTACATATTTCAGAATTCTTAGACAAAAAATTATATCCAAACAGGGGGATGTGGTCCAAATATATGACAGTTCTGAAAATATCAAGGGGTCCCTTCCGGATCAGCGCTAGCAAAAGCAACCTTTCAAAATCGAGGAACACATATACACTGCATATCACTTTCTTGATTAGATCTAGTCAGTAACGATAAAGATGTATACACGGAATATATTGGGGGAGGGGGGGGGGGGTCTCTCGGCGGTTGAGGTTTTAATGCTAAATAAAAAAACAAACAAATGTTGTCAATTTTATTGTAAACATTGAAAATTAATAACGTTCCCTGATCTACTATCCAATACGTATCAGAACAGTAAATAGGCCTATTTCGGAGACAGCTGAACTGACCTTCAAGTCGGATGCAGTACCGATCTAGATCGGTAAAGGTTAAAATTATACTTCTACTTACTAAAATTTTGTGATTGAAATCTCTCTGAAACATATTTTACATTTTGACAAACGTTTCTGTATAAATTCGTGAGCAAACAGGCCGATTGAAAAGTTTTTCCGTGCGATTTCTGTAACTCGCATCCATGTTGTTTACGTTAGTTTGTCGGAGTCTGCAACCACGTGACTTTCGTTGCCATCGGTGGGCGGAGCGTGGATGCGTGAATAGGCGTTTCTATGCAAATGAGCTAATAAAAATGCAAAAGAGGTATACTTATTATACAGAGAAAGCTTAAATTCATTTTCTTATACATACTTAGTTCCCAAGGCATGTTATAGCTAGTGCACATTATGACGTCATATTATGACATCATTGGTCGCTAGTACTCAAAGTAATAAAACACATCAACAAACAGCTATGGCGCAAGGGCATACCCTATTTAATTTTAAGTAAATAATTGATATTTTTACGAATAATATTCTAAAACTTAATAAAAGAGCTGCACAAATCCTATGCACTTTCTCGTTTGATAAGAATTTGTGGAAACTTATACCGGACTGTGAATTTTCCCCTGTTTCAACTCAAAACTTTACAAACAGTAACGAAACACCTGATCTGTCAATATTTGTGCAGCAATATCACAAATCCTTGGAATATTATGCTTCTATTTAGACCCTGTTTCTGTAAACATAAATAGGGTTTGCCCTTGCGCCGAAGCTTTTTTGGTGATGTTCTTTATAACTTTGTGTAGTAGAGAGCAATGACGTCATAATATGACATCATAATGTGTACTGGCTATCACTTGTCGCGGGTACCAAGTTTGCATTAGAAAATAACTTTTAACATTTTTTATATAACAAATATAACCTTTATGCGTTTTAGTTAGTTCATTTGCATAGAAACGCCTATACTTAGCCTTAACTCACTTGCGAATGATATCAAACTCAATAATTTCCGCTAAACGGTTAATATTTTATCAAATAGTTCTCAGAACTTTTCAAATGCCCCTCGTAAATAACGCCATAACCGCAACATTTTGGCAATATAAAAGCAAACTTTGAAATACTAGCGAGAAGACATATAATTGATTTTTTTTTCTCAAAAGTTTTAATTTTACCTCATCAGGATCACGTGGATATTTTGAAATTCCTGACTAATTCGTCTACGTCTTTAAAAAGTTATCCAACCTTTTTTTTAAAGAAACTCTTTCCGTAGAATTTTTCTATACATTTCAATAGTAAAGCGTAAAAATAGTAATAAAAACTATACTGCGTTTAATTTACAGTATTATAATACAGCATTAAACTACGTAGACAAATTTAATTTAGGAATGACTCTAATTCTTGGCCAAATTATTCGAGTATAACCTGGTTTGGGTCAGTTTACGCTTTATAATCCGCGAAGCGGATTATAAAACAGCGTAAACTGACCCAAACCAGGTTATACTCGAATAATTTGGCCAAGAATTAGAGTCATTCCTTATAATTCAATTTTAAAATCATTAAATAACTATGGGTGTGAAATTTCGTTGCTTTTTATTAGTTCAAATTTGCCGCTCAATAATACAACTGTAGTAACGGAAGTAACGGAAGTGATGGGAAGCAAGGGGAGGTAAAAACTGATACATAGGCTTAACAGCCTTGTTGTTTGTTTACATGTGGTAAGATCGAATTATTGTTTGAAGTTAAAGGTACATTTATTAAATCTGGAATTTTCCATGAATCCCAGGGACTGGAAATGAGAGGATTGTATGGATACAGATGATTCAGCTTGTTGTCGGGGGGGGGGGGGGGGGCATACCAAACCAGGTTATACAGAAATAATTTGTGTTCCTTTTTGGATATTAACCAATCAGAGGCTAGAATACAAACAAAATTAAATTATTAAAAATTACAGATAAAATGCTATAAATTCTAAGGAACATTATATCAAATTTTCAGGATATGTTTTCTCGTAAGAATTTTAAGCAGTAAACCCGCGACCTACCTTAAGATATTAATTTTTATTAATGTGATTAATATACTATATAGATATTGCATGTAGTTGAGTGTAACATTTTCACCCAAAGAAAACCATTGTCAACCGAGGCACAGCCGAGGTTGACAATGGTTTTCGAGGGTTGAAAATTTTCAATGTTACACTCAACTACATGCAATATTTATTATATCATACTAAATGTTTTATACAAATAAATATTACGGTGAATCTTCCGCGCATAATTTCTGCGCAGTCAATATTTTTTGGAATATTACCCGTCGTCAAGCAATGTTGACTGTTGCTACGCTGAAGGGCGTGGCTTCAATATTCAGCGGGTAATTATAGTGTGTTTTAACAAATGTTTCTGGACGAATTAGATTCATCTAATTTACATGAAAGTATAATATTATACACTTATTTCATGACTACGAGGGGAACAGTCAAACTGTTGTCCCGAGGTAATGGGGAAGACCTGGGAAACTGTTGCCCGAGGCCGAAGGCCGAGGGCAACACTTTCCCAGGTCTTCCCCATTATCGAGGGACAACAGCGTTTGACTGTTCCCCTCGTAGTCATGAAATAAGTGTTTTATTACCTAACCTACTATATAATTTCTAAAGTAATGATATAAAAACATCGACAAAAGTTTGCATTATTTCTTGGAATTATCATTCACTAATAAACTTATGTTTACGTTTTGTTTAGTAAACAACATAATGATGACTTGAGGGTTTGAAAAATTATAACACGCTGAATCAGATGTTTAAGGCAAAGATCTATAGAGAGTGAAAGGGGCCTACATTTCTACCAAATTACGCTCAGAAAAAGTGTTCTTTGCTCTTCTTTGAAGTGTTCCAAGTGAAGTATATTTATATGGGTATCAAGATTACTCTTCAAATGATAATTTCAAATTTAATGCCATGAAAATGCTTAAATTTATACAGAATTCAATATTATAGCTGTAAAGTACGGGAAATTAATTATGACGTCATAATGGATTAGTTCAGTCATGCAACAGCTCATTCTGTGACCGGTTAAACAGTTTGACTGTTTCATGATTTGCAAAAACATTAAAATGAATCAGGAAACAGTTCAAAATGCCTAATTACAATTTATACGAGGGGTTATCAAAAAGTTCGTGGACTAGCACCATAAAATTAAAACCGCTTTAGGTACATCAATGAATTTTAAAATATATAGTTAGCATCATCTTTTCTATCTATAGAATAAACAAGAAATCATAAGTTATATTTTTTAATTAATTAGTAAAGTTTTTGTAAGCAATGGTATGTCCAGGCGGCGCAGCCTCGAACATGACTTGTTTTAGACTTGAGTGTAACTGAGAAAAACTCTTTTGGTATGAGCATTTGATATATGAAAATCCCGTTAATTCAGGCATGTAATGGGACACAATTTTTCCGTAAAATGTGCAATTTTTACCTCATTCTGTAAGTTCTATGAAATTTTATCTTACATTTTATATGGAGTGTCCAAACAATTAAGGGCTTGAAAATAACGTCAAAAGTGGGGAGGGGTTTCTTTTTCCCAACATTCTATTGTAACACAAAAGAAATATTTAGATGGTCCTTTTATTCTTAAGTTGATTGTTCAATATTGACAGTGGTCCTAAATAAGGAATGCAGTGTCATGACTTCCGGTCACTGTGATGTCATCATACAAGAGGAATCTGTCAGACTAAAGGTACAACACGTCTTCCCTTGTCAACATCTACGGTGAAAATGCCGCCAAAAGATGTCCTACTCCATATACCGTAAATTGACCAATCAATGGACAGATTCACAAGTGTAAAAAATTAATTATAAAAATTACTTAAAGCCAAATACTAATATTATTACAGTTATTCAAAATTAATATGATATAAGCATAAAAATACTTTTTCATTTCCAAATATGTAACTTTTATAAAAATGTAAATGTGAATCTCAAACCCGATGTTACACATACTTTGCCCTCTTACACTATAAAGTTTTGGCCTTGAAAAAACTGGAATAGACCTAGAAAATGTTTAAACTGGCTGCAGAGAAATAAAATGCATCCACAGTTCTTGTTTTTTTAATGCCAAAAGAGATTCAGAGAGATGAGAGATGCACAATTAATGTCGATTTGTAGTCAAGGTGTGAAAAGTCACTCACGTCAAAAAGTGACATTGATCACATGTGGTAGATATTGAAATCCAACAAGCAAAATATGCAGGCCGGCAAAATCAAGCGAGGATTTTTCCCTGTGTATAGATTCATTTACAATTTTATATGCATTGAAATGAGCTGTTCATGACATTTTCATGTTATATAAACAAGATGATTTTAGTTTTTACTTAACTCAAGGGAACCTCATAAGGATATTAAGTGTATTGAGACAGAGGGAGCAGGCCTTGAGAAATAATGACGTTGTCGGACGTCATGAAACTAAATGGCGAAAACGCCGGGTGATCATATAATGCCTTAATCAGTCTAGACGAACTCCAAAAACAGCGTTTCCGGAAGTAAGAAATTGAGACTGAAAAAGACTCCGAAAAAAGAGTCCGCGCATGCGCATACGCACAAAAAATGGCGATTTATCGGCAAAAATGATGGGTCTACAAAAACTGTCTGTGCAAAGTTTTGGAAAGTATGGCAATTATGCCAGTACTCAGAAATGCTAAATAAAAGACTTTGGAAGAGATCGTATTTGTCAGATTTTTTATTTTATTTGCAAAAAAGGAGATATTTACTTTCAAAGTTGACGTTCGAAGTCAGGTCAATTACAGAGAAAATGATACGTTTGAGAAGTAAATATGCATAATAAAAGGGATATATATGCAAAATGGAATAATATATATTGTAACTGTTAAAAACTTGACTGAATTTTACACATAAATTAGCATTCCGGTATTTTTATTTGTGTACGACATCTGAATTGAACGCGTAAGTTCTTACCATCGTTATTTACCGATTTTTTGTCACATACGAACAGATATTATTATGAAAACATTTTTAAAACTATTGGCTATCAATATGAAATCTTTAAAAACCACTCTTCTAGAAATTAAGGTCACAACATGTCTTCTAAAAATGAACCTGTGAATATCTCTGCTCCGTGGTGAAAAATACGCATTTTCTAATTAAAAGAAATACAAGTTGGGTGTCTTCAAAAACAAATAAAAGCACCTATATTGTAGGAACAACATAAAATTTAAATCAAGGAGACAATAAATCAAATAAGAAAATAATTCTTACCGGTAGTATTGAATTTAATGTCGTATATCCAATTTACTACTATGCAAGAGTTTGAAGCAATAAATAAGTCAATATCCACAAAATAATTTAATAAATATAATTATCCATTCAACAAAAATTAAAATAAAGTCACAATGCACTAAATACAGCCATCATGCACCCGTATATTTGGAGAAAGCGAACGACAATCCATCGTTTGTTTACATCGGACGCCATTTTGCCGCAATGCATGATGGAGCCGAAGACTTCATTTTCGGAGTTCACGCCGTTTTTAGAGTTCGTCTAGACTGTTAATTCTTATTTTATAACAATTTGGCTAATTATCAACGTATCAAGCTAAAATTTTCAACACTTCTTAAACTTTTGTTGTTTAATGTTCCTTATAAATTTTGTACACACAAACTACATAGTACTAATTTTATCGCATCAGTCCACGAACTTTTTGATAACGTTAGGTAATAAAAGAAATTTTTACACATGCATAAACCATGCAGTGAAAAGCAGATGAAAATTTCTTGAATGACGGCTGTAATATAAGTGAAGTTCACTGAAAGACGACGGGAAGATAACTGATATATAACTGAAATATGAATGATGACTATAATAAATGTACCCGAATTGTGGCTGAAAGGTCACTGAAATGTTTCTGCCATTCAGTGAAGTCACTGAAGGCTGCTTTTCAGTTTTATCAGTCTTATTTCTTCCTTGCAGTCTTGCAAGAATTTTATCTTTTCTTTACGTCCGGGTATCCTAAAAGTTGGAACTAACACGAATCTTTCTTTCAGCTGCTGGAATGTCACTTCAAAGTTCTGTAAACTGTTTTGAATAGCATGTTTCTCTCTTGTTATCTGTGATTATTTACACGTGTATACATGTAGCATTTTAACCTTTCAGCTACCTACAAGTGTCTTGACCTTTAAGCTATTGTCTTGAAATAGGAATTGCTACTTCTGGGCAATTACATGTAGCATATGAAATGAAATACATAGCACAATTCAAACGCCGTATTTCCTTTAACCTGCATAATCTAATTTAATAGTATTTACTATTTATACAAGGAGAATGAGATGGAATTCTAGATTTTTGTATGGACATCTAAAAGATTACATCCTGCAGCTCTAAATATCTGTTTTAGGTGAGAGGAAAAAACTAAAACAAAGATCAGTTAATTCCTTACACCAATTACTTCCTTTACCATGAAAGGAAAACAAAAAAACATGCACTTATTGACATCTTTTTATTAAAATTCACCACATTGCTAGGTGAAGCATTATATTATTTTTAAATATGTGTTCAATATACAAAATTACATTTATTGAAATTCAATGCACACAAATGGAAATTTGTTCACAAGTCAATAAATTATTATTCGGAATATACATAACTGGGTTTAAAATTCAGCACTAGACTATGATATTCATCATAGTAAGAGTAATAATTAATACAAAAATAATCTTTTTCAAACCCTGGTAATGGCTCATATATCATACTGAATTGAATTACAAAATTAATTCATAAATAATTCTAAAAATTAAGTCATTATGAATGACAGATATGGATTTCATGTATGCATTTTTATGCAAATTTGATCAGATTACATCTAATGGTTTCAAATGATTTCTTCAACGATATGTTTGTAAATACTGTCATTGCTGGTTCTAATTGTCCATTCTTGTCATGTGTCCATGTTGGCCAGAATTCTAGAGACCTCTGACCTTTGACTTGAGGTCATGTGTTGTGTGATGTGGACAATGGAATCCATGGCAACCTCTGGATTGTTTTGTATCAAGCTGTCAACAGAAACAAAGTTTGTTATTTTCAAAATATAGCTGAACTTCTGTACCTTGATCAAAATGGGTATGTCAAAGTGATTTGGAAGTCCTAGGTTCATTTTCTTAGTATTTTACCCTCAATATCTTGAACCCTCGAATTTTTTTTTTTTTTTTTACCCAATGATTTTGAGAAAACAAAGTTAGACAGTAAGTTATAAGCACTGGATACATGAATTTATCAATTAAAGGGAGACTATGAAAATCTTATGTCAAGATCATCAGTTTTTAAGTAAACTAAATTTTTCCCATTGCAAAGCAAAAGAAAATTATCAGCATTTTTAGTCTATGAAACAAGGCAATAACTGTTGATAAAATAAACTGATATTCAAACTCTTGAAAATCAGATCAAAAAGAAATGACAGTTTTGTAATGAACAGATTAGCATATTACATGAAACAATTTATACAAGCATTATAAAGTTAGTACAATGCACAGCAAATATCTCTTAGATACATGTACCGGTATACTGTTCATCAGCATGTAAAGCCCCCTAGTCATATAGATGGTCTCCTCTGTTTTATTTTGTTAGTATGCTTTTAGTTATGCTTCTATATGATACTATAATAGAGCCTTTAGGCCATATGTAGTAGATCATGTAGATCAAGTCAATCCAGACAGTGTCTTTTTTGGTTTTTAGTACTATAAATCCCTTTTTATTTGTGAGACCTTTATTTTTGCATAATAACGAAAGACTTGCAAAAACTTCATTCTCACACATAATTTTACTAATAAATTATACAAAGCAAAAAGCAAAATTCCTGAATATTTTGTTTCACTTAAAAATACCAAACAACAATTTCATGAAAAAAAGATTTTGTGAAAATTTAGTGAGCTATAGTATGCTGTTTCTGCCTATACCTCCTGACTTGTTGTAGGACGTGCTCCCTCTGTAGACACCTGATGTTGTCTGATACAGCGTTGTCAATACTGTCCTCACTGATCTGTTCTGTCAACCACTCCACCATAGCTTTATCATCCTCCCATAGGTAGGCCTACAATATCAATGACAGGTCAGGAGATTAACTCAGTCATAAAGCAAAGACCCTTATAGAGCAGTGACAATTACCCGAAACTATTTTCTTTGCAATTACTTTTCATTTATGAAATGTCATTAAAACATGAACATGGCAATATAATATAACAAATTCTTTACACCTCGCTACAATGTACAAGTGCTAAGAAACGGACAAAGCTTGGTTGTTCAATGTTACAAAACTCTCTAAATGCAAAGTTCATTGATAAACAAAAGATGTTTATTGGACTCTTTTATTTAAACAAGAATAAAAAGTGTTTAGACAGCCAAAAATATATGTCACTCAATTAATAAAATATGGAATAATTTCCATGAAATTTATTTATTTGCATACCACTAAATTTACTTATTTACTAACTATAGATAGGTATAAATTATCTACAGCGTACTTACATTGACAGTGCCCCTATCCTCCACAAACCAGCGGTGTAACATAGAGTTGAGCTCCCCCTCCCCTACGTTGTGTGTGAACTGCTTCATCTTCTTCTTAAGTTGTCTCTCCAACAACCGTCTCTTCAGGTGCCAGTAGAAGAACTCCCTACTGTTCTGCCATTTAAGTATGTCCTGTGTGACAAACATGAATTCATTTAGTAATTTTATGAATTTGACCTATAAACAGGTACAATGTAGATTTTCAAGAAACTCTTATCAAATCAACTTTAAAATGATGTTTTGTGCTTTTTAACTTATTCTATTGTTGTCAGTGAGAGTTACATAGAAAATATGTACAATATGTTGTCATAATCGGCAAGAATATCGAGGCAAAAGTTAAAGTTCTGTTTAGACACATGGTCAAGAAGAATGAATAAACAAGAAAGTCAGGCAGACTAAAATTGAGAGCCAATTCTTTTTTTTATCTCCAACAAATAAAAATATTGAAGAATTGAAAGACAGACATGATTTATCAATTAATTTATATCATATTCAAAATATCACTTTAAGTGTAAAATTATCAAAATCTTTATGCATACATATTTTTAAAAAATGTCATAAATTAAAATAGATGCATAATATTATCTCAAATATTTTGAATTACACTCACAGTAATAACCCCCATTTCCTCCATTCTACCGGGAGTGTCATGGAGATCGGCAAACTGTATCGCCACCTGATGGTACATGGGAAGTAACTTTTCCTGGCGAGCTGCCAACTGCTTCTGGAGCTCTTCCTTCTCGTCCGGATTCAGCTGTGGACTGGTCAGTTTCTCCACTATCTGGACACAGATCTGATCAAGTCTCTGCATGGTCTTTTCCAGGTCTTTCCTTCTAAACTTGATTTCAACCGTTCCCTCTGGCTCAAGGACACCTCCCCTGGGATAAAATAATCACAATAACTTACATGTACATTTGTGAAGAAATTCTGGAAGACATGAAATGAGATTTATTCACATATTTTCTTTCCTGTCTCTACATGATAGTAAATGAAGAATCAAGTCATCTATTTTTACGATAAATTTCTTTTTCTCAGTAGCTTTGAACAATTTTGCCCAGTTGCTCCTGCTATGAGAAGAATTTCATACTTGAATTTACATTTCTCTTCAAACCTTCTATCAAAATCTCATACCTGCTGAGTTCATCTGCATACATTTCCATATGGGTGGGGTTAATTGTTGGGTCAACCACTACCCAGGCTCCACCCCTCAGCTCTGCATATGGTGGTATGTAAATCATAATTGGTTGATTATATTCTGTGAGGGCATCCACAATGTATGAGCCAAATTTCAGTACCTGGTCATGCATATCTAAAAATTTCCACAAGGTAAGATTGTAATACATCGTCTATAAATTTATCAGCATATATTTACCATAAAAACAATCAAGTTATAAAATGTCACACATGTATTTACAATATGTATCATAAAAATTACCAACAAAATATACGTAAAACATCTGTTCGCAAACATGTTTCAATAAATACTGCAGCACATCTCTATCACATGAAATTTGAACATATGTTCAACTTAAAAAATCTTCAGCAAGCTACTGTACCAAAGAAAACTTTGATTTTGCATAAAAACCATATAGACAAATAATATGAACAAAATAGCAGAGTTTATATTAATGAAAATTTGAATGTCAAGCATATAGCATCCAACATTTTCTGACATAATTATCATCCTGTACCTTTCATTCCTCCAGAGAATCCTCTCCAGTTAGCAAACACCATGAGAGGTAGGTCCTCTCTGTTGAAGTCTTTAATTGCCTGAGCTGTCTTATAGGCTGAGTCCGGGAACCATACCTGACCAGCCTGTTGTATCACCTAGATATATATCAAGTGCAATATCATTTTAAAGAATTTCACACTTTTAATGTCCCTTATGTTTAACAAAAATTCACACTTTAAAACTCCAATCACATCAGAACATTAAATCAAATTTCAATATGGAGTACAATATTTATTTTTAAAAGAAAAACTCTTGATTTTGTTCTGACATTGTTCTATTATGGTACACTACATGTCTATCAAAAAATTAGGATTTTAATTTGTTATTGTTTCAACATTATTCTTTAACAATATACTAGAAGAAGAAAAAACTATAAGATTTTCATCTGTTCCTGACCAGTACCTTGGTCTCAGAGTCCAGATTGGCCGGATCAGCTGGTATCGTCATTTCTACAGTTCTCGTCTCCACACATATCACACCCACAGGGATCCCTCCCAACCTGTAACAAACACATATATTAAAAACAACACAGCTCGTGATTTCCTCTTCTCTTGATATCCATCTTAATACTTACTGGATTTATAATTCAGCTACAGTAAATGCATAAAGGGAGACAAACCTTGCACGACCTGTGACCACCGTTTGTGCCCAAGGATGTAGGATTTCATGGAAAGACTTGTGATCGAAAAAACCTTTCTGCCAGGAATTCTTATCATCTACAATGAGCATAGCAGTAATAAACATTATCCTTCAATCAAAAGTTTAAAAATTAATTCAATGACTATGGTAATAAGAATACATCTAGATCACCTGGATTTTGTCGGCCATTCAGCATCCACCTGGGATCATAAGGAGCTTTTGTGGGGATGAAGTCTACTGGTCTGTCTATAGGATCGCCTGTATCCAGTACTGGTAATGGGGAACCTTTACACTAAAACAACAATTCAGGTAAAATAAAAACTACTTTTGTAATAGTGTAAACAAAATAAAAATCATGTTTACTTAATATTTTTTTCTAACTATTGGGAGTTTTTTCTTTTAATTATGTTTCACTATTCTCAGGTGAGAGTTACTACACTGGATAGTACCTTGGGCATATATGACAGCCACTTGATGATTTTGTAGACTCCCTCAAAATCGTCCGCTGTAACGTCGTGTGTGACTCCGTTTGTGTACATGATCTGGATACCTCCCAGCTGATTGTTACTGGTGTATACCTCCTTGCCAAGGACCTGTTTTTTAATAAATATTCAAATTATAATGTGGAATCATCCTTGTTCGTGGGGGGAGTAATGAACAAGGATTACCATTACCCATGAATTTACATCTCTACAAATGCTAATTCTGTCAACATATTCAGTGAATCTTCTGTTAATAAAAGTTACTCAAAGAAATATGTCCCCCTATCCACTCCAAACTGGTAAAAATTTGGTTGCCTATAAACCACCATGAATTAGTACTTTCATAGAACAGAGCATTTTTTCCTGTATTTTAATTTCTAATGTCTAATTATGACATCTAGACATAAACGTATGAACAGGACATGTTCAGATAACACAGTGTCATCTTTTTTATTCAGTTGAAATTAAACATAACATTAAGTTGAACCAAAAAAAAATTAAAATAATATACTGAGCAGACCAGAAAGTACACTGTATCGTTCATACCAAAGATAATAGCTATACCTTGTTAAGTGCACCTGCACCAGTGAGGATGATGTGGGAGTTCTCCACCTGTATAGTTCTCTGTCCCAGTCTGACCAGATAGGCACCTATCCCTATAGCTCGACAGGTTACCTAAATATAACACCAATATAATCTGTAAGCTACAAACAAACCAGACAAGCATCTATCCCTATAGCCTGACAAGTTACCAATACATAATTGCCAAAATTATCTGTAAGTTACAAATAAATAAGTTAATGATGCCATTAATATGAAAATTTACCTAAATTTGCAACATTTACATAGACTTAAACTCAGGGCTGATCCATAGGCCCTTCCAACATAAAATCCCGGATCCCCCTTTTGCATTTCCTTACTTGCTCTTTCACATTTTACATTTAGCTTTTTCAGTCCTTAAAATCAATTTTATACCATTTGTAACAATAAAGCAGTAAATGTTTTAAAATCAAACACTAACCAAATTGATTGTAATTATATCATTGTAAGCTATAGATGACTCCCCGGCAATCATTCCTGACCCTCTTAAATTCTCTACCCCCAATCCTTCCTCTCTACCTGTAAATGTAAGAAAAAGCAAAATAATAAATTAATGTTTTAATGAATATCAGTCTTAATCTCAAGTCAAAAATGTTCAGGTCAAATAAAGACCTTACCAATGACGTCAATAATTTTATATCTCGGTTCTCCCTCGTCTTCTATAAGTTCGGCATGGACGGAATTCATGGCACTAACTTTCTTGAAATCTACGGGGGTCAGGTACAGGTATTTAAATCCCTAAAAATAAACAAAAAACATCTCATAAGTATATTCAACTGTAAAGGAAATTTACTATCATTGACTATCGACAATAAAATTCACCTCAACTCTGTGTAGTTTTGTACTTGTTGACTATTTTTTTTTTATTTTGTGATACAGTGAATGATGCTTATAGTAAAGAGCCACAGAAAAGCAATTTTTATTCATTATATTCTTTAAGATTATAATATGTTTTTAAATTACAATGAATGAAAATCACTTCTGTATAAGCATTAATCATAAGTATAAGCATGTTCACTGTAGCCATGTTTTACTGTATATTGTGTTAAGCCTATGAACTTACCTTTTCTATATCTCTGGGGTCATTCCAGGCCACCTTAAACAGGTGCTTGATCTCCTCAGCCAGTCCTATCCTGGCCCCACTGTTGGCCGAGATAAAGATTCGGGGAAGTCCCTCTTTCCGGGCTTTCTCTGATGCTTTCTGAAAAGTGATTTTTTAATGGTTGAAAACATTGATCTTGCAAAGTAATCTTTAAAATTTCACACACAAATAAAAAATTTGAAAGTAATTATTACATAGCTGAATCAGCTTTGGGTGATACCTTAAACAAGAGGTCCTCCACAGGTCCAAAGGAGCCTATCTTGTATGTGATGTCATTAGATATAACAATGATGTCACGACCTTCAGGACATTCTGGAGTCTTCAGAGTCATCTGCCAGGCTACCATTCCAATCTGAAATGTAAAATGTCCAACTCTAAACTCAGTAAGCTTCCAGATAACCATGATAACTAAAGATTGAATAATTTGTGTAGAAAACAGATTAAGTCAATATTACAGTCCAACCTCGTTTTCCCCTGGCAGTCTGTTCTGTTTACACAGGTTGTTGTCTTTATCCAGGACCAGCTCTATACAACTGAAGGCATCAGCAGGAATCTTGTTCTCCTCTCTGTGGTCCTTCCAAAACTTCTGTAAGGCCTGAAATACAGAACAAGAAGATCATAACACAAATATTTCAGCAAATACAGCATTCATCACAACTTTTAATCTTTTTATGCCCGAATACAGAATGAAAGGGTCATATCACATACCCTACTACACAAGCATTCTATTACTCCTTATCTTCCTCTCTTCTCATTTTTTTTATCATGAAATACATTGAATTAGTGTATATTAAGCAGAATTTGTGTGGGGATAAAATTTTGTTGATTCACAATCTAAAATGATTTCATGGGGACTTCATTTGTTGTTTCAAAAAGCAAGTAAACATAATAAAATAATGTCTGGTTAAAAATTTTGATAGGAATTTAATTTCCTTGATTACTGTTTATCAAATTAAATCTCCAATGCATATTTCTGCTTTCACAGTAAGTGTTTCACTTCTAAATATGGCCACGTCTTTTTCTATACCTGAGTGAACATTCCTGGAAAATCATAGACATAAGTTGTTCCGCTTGACTGGGCCTGGAATCGCTTAAGCTGTAGATGGTCCTTTGTGGGGTAAGGTGTGCTGATCAGTAGACCATGAAGGGCTCCTTGCTTTGTTCCATAGGCTTCAAACATCACCTAGAAAAGGTACTCAAGAGTTTGATACACATGCTAAAGTTTACAACTCATTTTAATGCAAAGGAAAACATGTATTTATAATTGTTGGATGTTTCTAAAAGATAACTGCTGAGTGAGGTTAAATTCTTGTATAGACACTACCCTTTTTTTTTCGTTAAAGTTGATCTTGACCTAAAATGATGTCATGGCCTTGAGAGTTTTTAGGCATGAAGTCTTTGTCAGAAACAAATTCATATCATAGTCATTCCAATATTTAGATACAGTATACATGCATTTTATTTAGCACAAAATTTGGTGGAAGTTGACTTTTCAGTAAGTTAGCGTAAATTTGATTTAGCACATACATGTATCTGAATGCACTAGATATGTGTATTTCAGATATTTAGCGATGTACTTGATTTAGCAGAAGTTGCTTTCTCCCAAAGGCACTAAAAAGAATACACATCTAAATGTAATATGTTTACGGTATGTAGATGCGAATTACCCAACCAACCTACCATCTATCTACATACCACACCTTTTCCCAGATTAAAATCATTAAAAGCTTTGGAACAGAACATATATGTAGAGTATGTCATATGAGTGACAGCAAAACACTTAAAAATTATCTGAAACAACACATACTTGTCCCATGTTTGGATCCGTGACTTCTCTATACATGCTCATGTCCAAGTAATATCCACTCTCATTGGTCAGGTATAGACGAATAGGAATGCTTGTATCACTGGATGCAAATCTAAAAACAAACACCAAAACTTGATATATGTGAGAAGTCTTTACATATTTTCATCCCCAAAGTAAATATACATTGTATGTACAACCCAAAAATGTATATTTAACAGAATCCAATGGAAAATTTTAACATCATGAAGTAGTCTTACTTTATTGTGAATTTCAGCTCGGCATTTAGAACCCGCATCTTCATGAGACGACTGCCATATCTCATCACCATAGCTCGCACTGTCTCCTCCAGCTGTCGAGATACAACAGTATAAGGGTATTGTGAGTTCACAATGGTAATAACCAGAAATGGCAAGAAAACCAGTGATATATATATATTAAAACATGAGTATATATCGCAATGTTGATTTTACCTTGCCTGGTTCTGGAATGGTCAGAGTTGGTGCAAAGTTCAGGAATATGTGGTTACAGTCAGTCTTCTTGGACTGGAATTATTACACAATATCCATTTAGTACTGTAGACAATGATTCTGATACAAATTGACATTTTTGTTTTTTGTTCTTTCAAGGTATGAGAGATCAAATAATTCATGTCCTCCAGAAAATGTTGAAATTTCAAACTACAGTATCAAGCTTGTTTACAAACCAAAAAAATTAATCCCCATGAACCAATTTTTTCCCCTCAACCAAACAAAATTTAAATTCAATAAAAATAAGTGAATTAACAGGACATTATCAAACCTAACTCACCAGTGGATGGGAGAATGCCACTTCTAATGAATCCAAAGCCTCCAGGAGGGTTCTCTCTGCTTCATTTTGTAAGTACTCAAAAGAGGCCTCCTAATGAAATAATATGTACCATCAGAGTTTTGTCAATTCAGTGTAATTTAAATAAGGCCTGTGTTTATTTGAAACAAGAGACCCATGGGCCACAACGCTCACCTGAGCTACTTTGGCCCTGCTGTTCTTCACAAGACCTCCCCTTTGTAATATTTATTGCGGCCACGTCCTACCCCCGGGGGCCATGAATTGAACAATTTAGAATCTACACTACCCAAGGATGCTTCCACATAAGTTTCAGCTTTTCTGGCTCAGTGGTTCTTGAGAAGAAGATTTTCAAAGATTTTGCCTATGTATTTCAATGTTAAACTTTGATTCCATATTGTGGCCCCGCTCTACCCCCAGGGGCCATGATTTGAACAATTTAGAATCTACACTACCCAAGGATGCTTCCACATAAGTTTCAACTTTTCTGGCCCAGTGGTTCTTGAGAAGAAGATTTTCAAAGATTTTGCCTATATATTTCAATGTAAAACTTTCATTCCCTATTGTGACCTCGCCCTACCCCCAGGGGCTATGACTTGAACAATTTAGAATCTACACTACCCAAGGATGCTTCCACATAAGTTTCAGCTTTTCTGGCCCTGTGGTTCTTGAGAAGAAGATTTTTTAATGACCCCACCCAATTTTTATCTTTCCTTGATTATCTCCCCTTGTAAGGGGGGGTTGGCCCTTCATTTTAACAATTTAAACTCCCCTTCACCCAAGGATGCTCTGTACCAACTTTGGTTAAAATTGGCTTAATGGTTCTTGAGAAGAAGTTGAAAATGTGAAAAGTTTACAGACGGACGGACAGACAGACAGACAGACAGATGGACAGACAGACGGACGGACGCCGGACAACAGGTGATCAGAAAAGCTCACTTGAGCTTTCAGCTCAGGTGAGCTAAAAAAGCCCAACAGCTCAGGTGATGTCATATACAAAATTACAAATAAAAGACAACTTTGACAAGAAATACTTGGTTTAATTGGAATAACTTTTTCATGCATAATTATGTGTGCACTTACCTTGGTGACGAGGTCAGAGTGCCTGATTATCACTCTCACAAAGAATCTGTAATCCGTCACTTCCTGCCCGGCTGCTACCTGTTACGCAGTAAACAAAAAGTTTATAACACAAGTTACAGAGTTATTTCCCTTTTAAAGTTGTCCGGTACAATATGTTTGGTCAAGTCTCTCTGACTTTATTAAAATTTTCAATCAACTTTAATTTCCCAACAATTTATGTAGTGCAACAAGCTTAAAATAATAATAATGATCACCAAAAAATCAGACATTTTTAATAAGTGATTTTCAAACATTCAAATTGTTTACATAATACCTTGAGGTAGGCAGAAAATATGATTTACGTATACTGTAAGATTTCTCTCCCTCTAATCAGAATTGAGTAAAAATCTACCTTAGCTTTTCCCAGATACAAATGCATCTTGTAGTTGTTGGTCTGTATAGCCTCCAGATCAAAGTTCCGCAATCTGTTGATCTCCAGCTGGAAAGCCAGGGCTGGTTCCAAATGTCTATAAATCCTGTCCTCACCAAACTAAAAAGTATACAATTTTCATTATCACAGTCTAAAACATTAAAAAGAAAGAGACAATTCTTAAAACACATCACTTGTTCTCATGTGTTTTATTTACATCTTTATAGGTGAATATTTCTAGTTCTCTACTTACATCAAATTTGGCACGATATGTGAAATATTTTGGCGAACTTCTCTGGAAGAGAAATAAAATCCAAGCTTACAACACATATACAATACACATACTCAAATGAAATTGCTTCACATACAGAAAACTTGAAATACATATTGTGACACAATATAGTAGTGAAAACATTCATTTTGAGACTTACCCTACAACAATCACAATGAAAACATTCATTTTGAGACTTACCCTACAGTAGACCAGAAACGTGATTCTTCTGATTGCCTTCTCACACAAATACTGCTCCTAAAAATATCCCAGAACATTAAAAATACAATTATCTCAAACGAAAGCCATAATAGATTTATGATAGAGAATTGCAGCTTCAAGCTTTGTTTTGACTTTGTGATTTGAGTCCATACCCTCTCTTTACAAAAATCCTGGAACTTGACTGCCAGGGCATTGTCGTCGTACTTCTCCTTCTTGCTGAATTTAATTCCTACATTTATGATATGGATTGGCTCATCAGGATCTGAGGAACTCTGTAAAGAAATTTATCAAAATTGGTTCTCTGGTGCCCTTTACTGATAAATACACCATGAATTTTGCACATTAAAAATGGGTTGGAGCAAGATATAGTAGTGAAACATATGCAACATGAGATGGCAACTTAATAACTTTCCATCATTTTTAAACTTTTTGAATTTCTGCTCTTTTTTTATATCAGAAGTTACACTCACATGTAGAGAGATGGAGTCCTCATTGCCGGCTGGACTCTTGGCCAGTATAGTTGGACTGCTAGGTGGGCTGTCTGACTCTGTTGTAAAACATTCCAACACCTGCTCAAAGTAGCTACAAAAACAATTTTTAAAAACATTATCTTTTATGAAATCATACAATTTTTTAAAAATCTTTTTTTACAAGGATGCAGACTTATCAGCTCATATATATAATAATGTCTAGTTGAGATTTTCCTTTCCAAACTTCAGTATGCAGTTCAACACTACTCACATTTCGAATTCTGCCATTGAGTTAAATGACGCCATGATGCCCATTCTCTGACATGTGGGCGGTTCCTCCAGCTGATCGATGTGGGCTTCAGGGTCTGACAGACCAGACACCTTGTCACTACTGTCATAGCGCATCACCATCAGCCTGAAAGTAACAAAACAAACACTGGTTTTTGTATATTGTAATTATCAAACCAAAGACATGTACATATTCCCCCAGGGTATGTGCATATTCCTGTACCTCCATTGCTCTTTAGATATGTATAGTTTTGAGCAGTCACAAAATTTATAAATGAAGAATATGAAACTGCAATCTGACCATTATTCAAACCTTTATCTCTGACAATAAATGACAATTAAAGTAAAGATTAATTCAGAGATATATATTTTTTTTATTTTTCATCTAAAAATTGTTCCTTTATCAAGTTTCTCTATATCTTGCATAAATGTCTTCATAATCCTTTACCTGTTGGGGTGTGACCTGGGGAGGAGGAATCTAAATTCCACCATTGACATATCCCCATTAAGTTCTCTATGCTGGAGACAGTTCACCTCATAAGCAATGTATGCTCTCCTAATGTACACCTATGTCATAAAACATTAAAGCATGTACAAAATCATTCATGAAAAGTGCAATGAGCTGTAAAAGTTCGCTTTAAGGTTCACAGACCCTCCGATAAGAGAGATAACTCTCACCCTGATTTATGATTATTATTCCTTTATAAAATTGTCAAATAGCATAATTTGAATTTCTTTTAGAAAGTCATTATCTTTAAAGCAAAATTTCATATGAGTGAACAGAGGGGTAAAGAACCATAAACTAAACATATGCAGGAAAAAAAAAACAACTTTTCTCAGAAACGAAGTGTAACTTGAAAATGAGTTAATGAAACTGTCATCATGAAAATTTATCCATGGCAAAGAATGCTGCTTCTCACCTCTAAGGCAGCAGATCTGACTAGGTTGTTAGGATGCCAGAAGAATTCCTGAAGGATGTCATAAATGGCTGTCTCTGAATGGATGATTTTCTAAAAACACAAATAAATAGTCACAATTAATTGAATTATTTCCCGTAATCCTTGAACTCTCTCCTACTTTCCTGCATCTTAAACTTGGTGCATTTTTCTTTACATGTTCAGGTAAGAATTAAAACCATTTTAGGTGCTGAAATGGATTCAATATACACGTATATACTCTGTAAGTGAAAGAGTTCTTGATTATAACTACTAGTGGCTTTAAAGTTTAATAGAACATAATTGATGATTCAAGTTTAATTGCTACAATTAACTTTAAAAGTAACTGATTCTCTAAATTTTATCCCATTAGGTACAAAATAATATACATTTATTAGTAGACTAATTAGTATATTACTTTTTGTAAATTGTAATAGAATACTTTAAAAAATGTAACAAAATCTTATAATATCAACAATATACAATTCCAAACTAAAAACTAGGAATTTTCATGCAATAGGTATTTCAGAACTATGTGTAGATACAACAAAAATAAATTCCAGACAATCCGTAAAAAAGAAATTTGTTTAACCTTAAAAGCTTACGTCATACAAGAAATCCAAATAAGCCTTTCTTTTCTAAATACATGTACATATGCAAGTGTAAATGTATAAGAAACATTGAACTAGGATGGAATTGTACAGACACAAAATTGTATTAATCTTAAGAGTTTTACTTTCCAATGAATTTTTTTTTCTCAGTGGACTGACAAGGACATAAAAATATGAAGATAAAGATTATGAAAGTTCTGCCAGACCTGTAGATTTTCCGGGTTGAATTCTGGTCCATACATGTCAATGGCAGAGAGAAAAATGGATTCCATTTGATTATGTCTGAGTTCATAAGGGGGAGTGTGAGCAGCTATCAACACCTGAAAAAATTACAACCCAAATCAAACTACATACAATATACTTAAGAAATGAATTTAATTAGCGCTTCATGATAAATATGCCGGCGTGAAGCGTTGTAGTTCATGTACCTCATGAATTTTCAAAAATTAAATTCATTTCTTATATTTACATAATTTTCTGATGAGTTACCATAAAATACACCATTCAACTGTCATTCTTAAAGCAAAACAGTTTGCACTATAGTTTTGACGTCAAGTGCGGTATTATGACGTAACAATGGAGATATTCATGCTCATCCATGGTAGTTCATGAGAAAATGAACAGTCTTCACATTTGCAAAGATTCTTAAGGAAAATTTTTTGGAAATGTAAATATATGTACATGTATTAAAGTATTTATCACAGTAACTAACAAAGTATCAACTCTCAAACATTTGTGAGTGGGGAAAAATATTTCCATCATGTAAAAATTCCATCACTTAAAAATATCATCACCTAAATAAATACTTGACTCCTATGTTTTTAAGAGCTCTATGCAAGAGAAATTGATACACAAATAAAAGAATATTTTGTATGATGATCATAATGATTTATACGAGGGGTTATCAAAAAGTTCGTGGACTAGCGTCATAAAATTAAAACCGCTTTAGGTACATCAATGAATTTTTACACATTTAGTTAGCATCATCTTTTCTATCTATAGAATAAACCATAAGTCATAATTTTTATTTTTTTAATAAATTGTTAGTGTTTTTGTAAGCAAAGGTATGTCCAGGCGGCGCAACCTCTAATACGACGTTTTTTCCTACCTGAGTGTAATGAGAAAAACTCTTCAGATATGAGTATTTGTCATCAAAAAATCTCGTTAATTTAAGCATGTGGTACGACACATTTGTTCAGTAAAATTTGCAATATTTACCCCATTCTGTAATTTCTATGAAATTTTATCGTAAATTTTATATGGAGTGTCCAAACAATTATGGGCTTGAAAATAACGTCAAAAAGGGGGAGGGGTTTCTTTTTCAAACACTCTATAGAGTTTCGCTCCTGGAAAAACTGGTATTGACCTAAGGAATGTTTAAACTGGCTACAGAAAAATAAAATGCATCCAGATTACTTGTTTTTAATGCCCAAAAAGATTCAGAGAGATGAAATATGCACAGTAAGTGTCGATTTGTAGTCAGGGTGTCAAAAGTCAGTCACGTCGAAAAGTGACGTTGATCATGTGTGGTAGAAATTGAACTCCAACAAGCTAAGTATTTTGGCATAATCAAGTGAGGATCTTTCCCCACATAAAGATACATTTACAATATTATATGCATTGAAAACAGCTGCTCATGACATTGTAAATTCATATAAATAAGACGGGTTTAAGTCCTTACTAAACTCCAAGTAATCTCATCAAGATAAGTGTATGAGGTAGAGAGAGCGGACATTAAGAAACGATGACGTTAAGCGGACGTCATGACACTAAACGGCGACAGCGCCGGGTGATCACATAAAGTCTTTTTAATTTTAGAATAATTTGGCAAATTATCAACGTATCGAGCTAAAATTTTCAACATTTGTTAAACTTTTGTTTTTTTATGTTCCGCATAAATTTTGTAAGCAAAGACTACATATTATTAATTTTATCGCGGCAGTCCACGAACATTTTGATAACCCCTCGTATAAGCAATGGAATACCTGTCTGGCCCTGAGGGCTACTTTAGCATTCTCAGCATTGTTCAATGTAGTGAGCTCAGTAAGAATGGAAGCCAACTCATCAGTCAAACCAGCTTCTTTCCTGCACATGTGGTCCTACAGAAAATGTAGCATTACCATTACTAATAGATTTTTGGCTAGTTGGCTACAGTTCCAAAGTACCATTTCTTTTCTTTAATAAAGCTACAATTTATTTATTCACCTTTTCTGGTTACATTTTAAAATCAAGACTTCATAATTATGAAAACAATCATACATTTATTTAACTGACAGCATTCTTATCAAAGAAATATTGTTGAAGTTTGTAATGTCAGCCATTTTATTGAAGTAAAAAACACAGGATTCAAAATTCAATGATTCTTACAATGAGCATGGTGATGAGAATGTTTTTCTTCTGTACAGCCAGATGAGAGAAGATGCTACCAGCGACAGCAGACATATCCTTGGTCTTAGATATCAGCTGAGCTATACATTTATCATAGTGACCTGTCAAAATTAATTTATTAAGCTAAAATGCCATATTAAATAATATTATGTAAAGGTTAAAATTTTCCATATAAAATATTTCATCATAAATGGCTGATGAAATTATGTGACAAAGTATACATTCATCAATTTTTATTCATATTTTTTTTTTTTTTTTTTGGGGGGGGGGGGAGGGATGGACTTACCATGTTGAAATTGGACCTCTACTCTGACATACTGTTTCAGTAAGTCCTGTACAACACTCTTCATGTGTCCCCTAATTCCATTACGATATCTGCAATTCAGAGATTACCCTTGTGTTAAACACCGGTGAAAGCATAGTGTTGTTTTGATATTAGTCTTTTTTTTCACCAGAACTCTTTAAATACAATGTACCATGAACTGAACAAATTTTCAGATACTTATTCCTTCTAATTCTTAAAAAGCCGTGTGGGATTCAGTACAACTGTTTATCACTGGGATTATGGTAATAATGAGTTATGGTCATTACAGAAGCACATTTAAAGGAGAAAGAGAGGGGTAGGAAAAGCAATCAACAGGCACATAGACACACAAAAACCACAAAATATAGAATGTAGTTCCTGGAATTACATAGACAAATACAGAACATTTAGGCTGTGGTAACAAAAAGAATAGAAATGGGGTTAATGCCAGAAGGTCTATGAAGAGTGCAAAACAGTTCCATACAAGTTTTCAAGATTATTAATCTCAGTACGGGCTTCCTCCCATTTATTAATCAAAATGTTTACTATGAACCTGGAAACTGATAATAGTTTGAATGCATTGGAAAACTATTTTGATATAAATGAAGCATCAATTAGGATGATGTTTCTTGGATTTTCAAATAAAATTCCCTCGTTTTCAAGTTTAGAGGCGTGCATAATGTATCTGACTATTTCATTAACAAAATGAAAAGAAAATTCAGGAATGTGCATGTACTGTACTAAAAGTATATCTGTTCTGATTGTGAAAAAGTTGAAAGGGTGTCCAGAAATCTTAAAACCTTGCAATTCAATCTACTCACAACCCACTAGCATTACCCCTTAGATCCACTGTCAAAAGAAAATGTCACATGCATTACACAAAGAACATGTACAAAATACATTCCATTAAGCTTTATGATAGAACTGTCATGCAAATGGAAGACACATTCAAGTAATGGTTTCTTTATGAATCTGATATGGTTTCATTGATATGCATGCTTGTCGAAGAAAATATACCCTCTCTGATATGCTTTGAAGATATTTAGACAATTGAGATTACTAAAGGTCAGTAAAACCTTTTGACCTCTAACCTCTGAACTAGTTGAACTATGCCCTGTGTTGTCATGAAGAAGTTTTCTCTCTCTGTTCTTCTTGTAAGTGTGGCAGCATGGCTGTCTATCACATTCGCAATCTAAAATGAAAGTACATGAGCAAACCTTAATTTAGTGACAAAATACACGACTCTATCTTTCACTGATTAGAAAAAAAACTATATCCCTCCCTTCCTAAATATTTTGAATGTTAAAACACTTTATCCAGGCTATGTATACAAGTACATGTATTTTGAATATCAACATATTAACATTTCAACAACTAAATAATTCAGATACATGTGCATAAAAACACATACTGAATCTCTGTGCTTTCTCTGTTTTCATCTGACCCTGTGGTCAATTTTAGTTAGAAGTTTTAAATTCTTGGTTAACTTAATGCATTTAGTTCATAAACTTTGTCCAACCTAAATATTTTTATCGCAGGTGATTCTATTAAAAGTTGTCATTCTTTAAACATCTAGAAAAAAAAATGGCAAGCATACTCCCCCTTAAATTTTTACAGAGTCTATGTTATTGGATTTTACCTGTTGACTTGGGAACTGACTAAGTACAGAAGTGATGTTACTGGAGTATGACTGAAGCTGCTTTTTGATGGCTTTCTCCACTTGTGGAGGAATTCTCCCAGATATCATGGCAACAAGATCCTGACAAATAAAATTATTGTTGTCACTCACACCAGCCACAAATTTCAAGCTGAGAAACACAATTATACTTAGTGTTAGAAAATACTTATAAGTAAAAACAAACCATCATCTATTACATGGAAATCCAATTCACAACAGAGTGAAATTTACCAGTACATGTAAATATTGATTTTTTTTAACAACTTCCAAGGACTAATATTAGAAAGAAAGGTAAATTTGAATATATATGGATCTTTAACAGTCCCCATAAGTGAATCATATCAAGTTGATATCATAATGATATTCAAAATGGTATAATTTTTCATTCAACTTAAATTTTAAGTTTACTGCCAGTTCTCATTTTCCAAATTCTGTATTGTTACCTGCAGCTCCAGTAGAGGTAGTGATGGATCCCTCAGACACTTCATCAGTCTCTCTATAGAGGTCTGTAGTTTAGGTTTAAAGTAAGGATCTGGCAGTGTGTACCCGGCCAGAATATTCTCCAGCTCTGCCCTAGTGCTCTGGAAGATCTGGTGGAGTTTCTCCCCATGTGTGGGAGGGGCCTGAGGCTGGGGGAGTTTCCCTTTGAAGCTCTGGGCCTGCTGGACACGACTGGGGTCATCCAGGTCAAGGTTGGCTACAATACTGCCCCCCTCCAATACTGCTCCAGGCCTCTTTACATAATGAACACTGAAACACAGAGAAAGTTGTGTAAAAATTGTGAAACTTATATACCTTACCTTCCAAGGAAAAGCAAGATTTGATAAATCAGAATGTTGGAAAAGTAAACCTTTATAAAGCCACAAATCCAAGGAGATAAATGACATTAAATTATTCAATCATATCAACTTCAATTTTTTAGATTTTCAATCTCTTTTTTTTCATTTCATTCATCATTTCTGGTTAAATCATTAAAAACAAAGCCCCTTAATTCAAAATTAAAAAAAAAATTTGCTTTTCCAATCCTTTACCATCCATTTTCTGTGACCCTTAGTTCCATGACCATCTTCATGACCTCTATCTCTGCGTACACATCCCCCGCAAACACATGACCACCATCATCTATCATGTAATTCAACAGCTTACCAGCAGAGGGAGACCTTTATAATAAAAGGACATATTAATTTTTAAAGCATTAAGAAATATGCAAGAGAAATAAGAAAACAAGGAAATTTTTGCCCACATTTTATTTTGCCTTCCTGAGCTGTGGGTAGGATGATTACAAATTTAAAAGTTATCTCTCTTTGAACACAAAAATGTCTGAGTGAATTTAAAATGGAGCAAATTGTTTGAGAGCATAATACAGCAAAAATAACCTTGTATATTAAATTATCTTTAATATATTAATTAAAATTTTTTCTATAAAATAAATATCAGCTTTTGTGATGTTATATTCCTTAACTAAAGCATGATAAGTTCTTTGGATATATTTGATTTTAGATTAAATTTTTTTCTTTCAGAGTTCTCTCCCTTTACACAGTTCATAAAATACCTGAGTTTGGTAGGGTCGTTCTCTTTATGTAGGACACAGGTTTTGTTTCCTATAGTAATCCTGTAGCTGCTCACTTGGTCCTTCATGTACGTAGTGAAGCTGGCTCCATCAAACGAGATCAACAAGCCACCATCACTTAGCCTTAAAACAAATTATAAAGTATAAAATGTTAATATTATGAATAATTGTCTTTGTTAACTTAACAAGATGATTTTTTTCTTAATTACATGTACATTATCCTTTATTTCATTTGTTGAAATGTCACACTAGATTTGTAATTTGAATAATCAAACAGGCCCTAAGACCATAAACTGAGAATAGACTAAAGTCAAAATTTCAAATTACTTTTGAAATAATTTTCATAACAAAACAAAATTTTTAACTTATGTTTAAATTAGAATATTTTACAAACCTGCATATTTTAAGTACATATGTTAAATAAAACTCAAGATATTCACAATAAAAGTTTCGACGTAAGTCTGTTCTCAGCTTATGGTCTCAAGGCCTGATCTCTAAATTACCTGTGGGCCTCCACTTCCAGCATGGAGTCATTCATACAAATAAAGTAATTGTTTGGCCCCGTCTTCACCACCTAGGAAACAACACAACAAAACTGTATTCACTGGTTTTTAAAAAAAATTGTCAAAGGCATTATATTACACACGCATTTAATTCTGAAATTGTTTGATGCACAATATTTTCTTTTTCCTTTTCAAAATTGATCCATGTATAACCTAACATTCATGACATGCCATAAATTCTCATTCAACTCTAAAAAAAATTTTTACTCATAACCTTCAAATACGTCCTGTTTCTATTATTATTATGATCACCTTGACATTATACTTGATCCCTTCACTTATAAACTCCACATCCACATGATTTTTCAGTGATGTGGCTGGCAGGATCTGTCCCCGCTCCAGGGAAGTCTGGAACATCTGGAAACACTCCTGGATCTGGTGGTCTCCAATGTGGAGCGCTCCGGATATCACCCCCAGCATGACGTCTGGCTTCTCTGCCTGAACATTCTCAGATATCAGTTTGTCCAGCCAGCCTGTCGTTATCTTGTTGTTCTGGTATTCCTCTGTTTCGAAGAGTTTGATGAGGTATTCCACTGTTGTGCGGAAGTCTCCACGGATCGAGAGCTCCTTCAATGCCACCACTAAATTCCTGTAATTCATTTGAAATGAGGTACAGAATGTTTCCTTCCAAAGATTTTCTGTTCTTTAAAACCTTTACTGTTCATTTTTCATCTAAATCAAAATTCCCATATTAATTATTTTAGATATAATAAGTTGGGGGAACCTTAAATGGTTGGAGAAAATGAATGTATTATAAATTGATTCTTTTTACTCAGAACAAATGCAATCAATTTGAAACATTTTTTTAGCAAACACAAAATATCATGATACCAGGCATTATCACAAATTCCCCTATCCCCCCAACCCTACCCCCACACTCACTCTCTGGCATCCTCACGGTTCTCTCCCCAGGAGAAGCAGTGTCCAAACTGGGAGTCAGCATACTCATGTAAGCCTCCAGTGGCAGACACACTGAAGTACCCCCACACATTCTTACTGCTGCGGAAATTCAACTCCTGGACAGTCCCAGAACTAGGCTTAAATCCCTATGGAAAAAAAACATTTAAATACAGCAATTATACAACTAGATCACCTCTATGACAATGCTTTCTGCAATTATTTTCGTTTTACTGTCATATTTTATCATGTCTATTTGTTGTTTAATCTTACTTCATCCGGGTTTTCACTGGTTATTCTGGCTGCTATAACATGACCCCTAGGTCTGGGGTGTATGGAGGGATTAGAGAAGTCAATAGGGCTGTCCCCCCAAGTATCCACCTCATATAACTGTCTGATGTCCTTCAATCGGTACAGGGGCAAACCCATTGCAATCTGTAAAAGATGGAATATTCAACATACAAATACTGTATGTAACTATATTTGTGCACAAGTTGCATACAATATTTTCTTCCTCCCCAATAAATATCTGGGAAAAAAATACTACAGTCTCAATTCTAAAATTAAAGTGAACAATCAATTTTAAATTTAAATGAAACAAACATGCAGCTATACATGTACACATATTTTTTTTTTATTTTTTTTTGGAGAGACAATTTGCCTCAAGACAATAATTCAATAGATGAATTTTCAAAGGAAATCTATTTTCTAATCTTTATAAACCCTTGCATCTGCTACAGCTGCAAAAATTTGAATATCCAAGACAATTTTGTTGTTCTACATTCTTCTTTTACCTGTAACTGAGCGGCTGGGAGGTTGATGTCTGCCACCATTTCTGTACACGGATGTTCCACCTGTAGACGTGGATTAAGCTCCAGGAAGTGGAAGGTCTCCGTCTCCTCGTTATACAGATACTCCACCGTACCAGCACTGACATATCTCACCATCTTAGCTAGTGTCACCGCAGCCTGGAGAGAATTATAATAATAAATTAATACATTGTAGCTATAATTTGAACTTTTTATGACTAATACAAAATTTTTTGGATGATTTTGACTTTCAAAGTGAGTCAAGGTGAGGTTTAAAACAGAAAGAAGAGATTTCTGCTTTGAGGTAGGTGTCAGTATTTAAATCCTATTTAATTAGTCACATAAAATAAAGATATAACGATTTTGAATTAAAATCATAGGAAATAAAGGTACAACATTACATTCAACTACAGAGCATTGTATAATAGACTAAACAATTCAATTTTCATTGTTTACATAAAAATGTTTAACATTGTTTCTGGTGAACAAAGTCTGAGAAGACTTTACAAAGGTAGTATTAAGAGAAAGATGAGAAAAAAAGATTCTTTTTACAACAATTACCCCGAAATTCTGATTACCTGTTCCATCTTTTCAAACACCTCTGGTTTGGCAATGGAGGCCGGTGCCTCTTCAATGATCTTCTGATGTCTCCTCTGGATGGAGCAGTCCCTCCCGAACAGGGAGATGGCATTACCATAGTTATCAGCCAGGATCTGGACCTCCAAGTGTCGGGCATGTGTGGCCAGCTTCATAATAAAGATAGGAGACCCCGGGACCTCAGCCTGTACCTATATATATAGAACACAGATTTTTCTTTAAGAGCCATCATTATCGAAGAATTTTCTAATAAGAGCTATGAATCAAATTTGATACTGTATACCAACCATTATTCAGGTGCGATAAATATCTGCGAGTTTCGCGACCCTCTTTAACTCGCAAATATTTATCACCACGAACCAATTATTTTGCTCCGTATTTGTAGAAAATGTTTCTTAGATCACCAAAACTAATTTTCACAGATTGATTTCAAACTGCCAAATCACGAATAAAAGATGACGCGAATAATTGTTGGTTTACAGTAACTGTTATATGTTAATAATGTCAAAATTCCATTTTGAAAATCAAATATGTTAAATACCTCTATGTAACCTTTACTCACAATTATAAAAATTTCTCACCGTTTTTTATCTACTTACATTTCATGACAATATTTTTTTTTCTATTTCATACCTGTCTGAAGAGATTGGGGAAGTCGTCAGCGTTTTCTGCCTTCCTGATCCCTTTCCCTCCCCCTCCCTCTGAGGCTTTGATCATCACGGGGAACCCGATCTTGTTGGCTGACTTCAGACCCTCATCTACATCCACGACACACCCCTTCCTGTAAAGGTCTGTGGGCACATTCACAGGCTTGTTGTCACTCTTGGAGTAGTTCAGGGTCAGGCCTGGCAAAAAAAGTTCTAAAGTTATTTTTGTGGTGGGGGGGGGGGGGGGGGGTTGAAATTTTCGTGGTTTGAGGAAGAAAGACTGGTTCATGGGGATTTGGTTTTGTGGTTGAAGAGATGAACATGATCATACTATTGCTTTAAATTTTAACATTTCATGAATGACATGAATTCATGGGTCTCTTCAAACCATGACAACAACTAAAATTACTGTCAGTGATTTTATTGATATTTCAAATATTTCAATATTCCTAATTTTTTTTATAATACTGTCTTTGAAAATGTTATCACTTTAATGATTATTTAAAATCATTAGTGAATATTGAGCTATGGTATAATGTACCTGATCCACTCCATGGCATAGTTGGGACTTTAGCAGTCTGGGCTACAATAGAGGAGGCAATCTTGTCTCCCAGGGCCCACATTGCTCCCTCTGGTGGACCTGTTGGAAAAAAAACAAGTACAGACTTTACACCTTATGTGAAATAAGTTAAGCAAAGATGATGCACCATACAAATATGATTTTATATGTTAATAAAAAATTTATTCTTTACAAAATACATTATTTCCCACAAAAATACATGATACAAACTTTGATATCTGACAATAGTGTCTCTTTAAATTTATCAACTTACCAATAAATATTATTCCATTTTTATGGAGAAGTTCTGGTAACTTGGGATTCTCAGAGGCATGGCCCCAGCCAGCCCAAACAGCCTGTAAAACAAACAAGCTCAATTTTACATGTATGCTTTGAGTCATCTTATTTTAAAAGCAAAACACCAATAATCAACAATCTGATTAGTTTTAATGTCTTAACAATTCATTACTGGGGTGGGGAACACACTACATGTAATATTTATGCTTAAGTTACATTAAACATTTCAAATTCATTATTTTCTGATTCTAATTTTACAGATATTCAACAAAACAAGTCAGGACAAAGCCATCTACATTCATGAACCACAATGTATTTATACATACTTAATACATGCACCTTATAAATAAGAATCTCTTAAATGTGACCTAATCACAAACTAGGTAAAAATATTACCTGTACTTGAGTCCTCTTGGCTATATCCAGTATTTCTACATTGGCTAGGTTATAATATTACCTGTACTTGAGTCCTCTTGGCTATATCCAGGATAAGTTCTACATAGGCTAGGTTATAATATTACCTGTACTTGTGTCCTCTTGGCTATATCCAGGATAAGTTCTACATTGGCTAGGTTATAATATTACCTGTACTTGTGTCCTCTTGGCTATATCCAGTATTTCTACATTGGCTAGGTTATAATATTACCTGTACTTGAGTCCTCTTGGCTATATCCAGGATAAGTTCTACATTGGCTAGGTTATAATATTACCTGTACTTGAGTCCTCTTGGCTATATCCAGGATAAGTTCTACATAGGCTAGGTTATAATATTACCTGTACTTGAGTCCTCTTGGCTATATCCAGTACAAGTTCTACATTGGCTAGGTTATAATATTACCTGCACTTGAGTCCTCTTGGCTATATCCAGTATTTCTACATTGGCTAGGTTATAATATTGCCTGTACTTGAGTCCTCTTGGCTGTATCCAGTATAAGTTCTACATTGGCTAGGTTATAATATTACCTGTACTTGAGTCCTCTTGGCTATATCCAGTATTTCTACATTGGATAGGTTATAATATTACCTGTACTTGAGTCCTCTTGGCTATATCCAGTATAAGTTCTACATTGGATAGGTTATAATATTACCTGTACTTGAGTCCTCTTGGCTATATCCAGGATAAGTTCTACATTGGCTAGGTTATAATATTACCTGTACTTGAGTCCTCTTGGCTATATCCAGTATAAGTTCTACATTGGCATAATTATTGTTGTTTGTACCCCCCTGTACTGGGACATACTGGTCCGCTAATCGGATGTATTCTGAAGTCAACAGATGAAAATTTCACCAAAAAATTCCTTTAAAGTTCAAACTTGAAAAAGAATACATGTATTCTGAAACTAGTCTCCTATGACCTGGCCTCAAGTCAATAAACTGAGAACAAAATTGTGTGAAAATTTCATATGAAAGTAACTTTTGAAATAGTTTTGACAATCAAATAATTATTTTTATCATGTTTGTATTGAAATATACATTAAATAAATTATTCTCAATTGCTGTAAGTATAGTGGTGTTTTTTTTTTTCATTAAGTTCATGAAGGTGAGAAAAAATTGTGATGGCTATAGACTGTATGTTTGCAAAACAGACCTGCATTAGCTTTGAGATCCTCTGGTGTAACCATGACAACAAATCTAATGGCTCGCTCATTCCTGAACATCTCATAGGCCCATCTTCTGACTGACCGCATACACTTAACAGCCGCGATTCCATTGTTAGCTATCAGCACCTACATTATTCAGAAAAAAAAATTATTATCAAAAAAGCTTTTCTCCCTATGCAACAATATTCTGACACAGTCTTAAAACAGTTGTTTTATTTAAACAATAAGTGGAATAGGATTCACAGTCTCAAACTATAGTTCAATGTTATCTTGAATACTTGTTCATCCCAGTATCTCTAAGTTTTTTTTTTTTTTTTTTTTTTTTTTTTTTTTTTTTTTTTTGGTCAGTCCTTTTTAATTCAAGATACTAAGATTTAACTGTTTATCCTTTTTACTGACCATAAACACAGCCATGAAGTAATTATCCATTTATCGCAAGACAGTCTGCTCACTAAAATTTTATTCTTGCATAAACATACATGTATTTGTATTCTTAAACATTTTAATATAGAGCAAAAAAAAAAATTTGTGAAAATTTATAAAAAGTAAATGACTACCTGGCTAAAATAAAGTGTCAATATTTGATCTACAGTTTACACAGTATGACAAAATCTTTGTTCTCTATCCTATCCTTCAGTAGCAAATAACAGAGAACCACTTTTTACTCAGAGGCAAACAGCTCCTGGGCCTGTACCTTATACAATGTGGTCTTATAATGAATGAGTACAGATCGTACCATACATGTATATGTAACATTCTTGACAAATCGTGTAACTTTACATCAGCTTTCCATTTTACAGAACCTAGGCTTACTTTGTTGATGACTTTATTTCCTCCGAACCTCTTGACAAATTCCTCGGGGGTGGCTACAGAGAAGTCCTTGGGGTGGTAGCTAAGTCGCCTCCCCCTGCTATCAAGATTACTGGCCCCTGACATAGAATGCCTACAAATATAGATGTACATTGTTTTATTTATTTTCAATATTAAATATTGTTACCTCAGCATATTTTTTTAACCACCAATTACCTACTTGTTAATAGTTTTTAATAATCATACATATAAATAAATCTTTTAAAAGTTAAATAAACCCTTTATAAATAGAAAAGAAAAAAGTTTGCTTGAAAGACTCTGACTATAAACAAAATATATAATTCATAAAGCATGCACTCAAACCATGCACTTCAACCATGCTAAAAATGTGACGAAAAAATACTGTTTTAGTTACTGTAACAGAAAAAACTTGCACAAATGAACAGTATGTATTTAGTATATCAAACAAACTAGAAGTAACTATTATCATTAACCATGCATTTTTTTACATAATTTTTGAAGCATTTTTTATAAAACAAATCAGCATTTTTTCTGGGAATCCTATCCATAAGGAACCATAAGGAAATATTAAAAAATGTTCATAAAATTGTTTTACATTAATAATGTATTTTATCGTGATTGTCTTGTAAGAATAGAACATACATGAATTTTATAAGCCACCTGGTTTAAATTTTTACATGAATGCATTCTATTTTGACTTAATGTATAATTTAAGTAGTTTGCTTAAAATTTCCTCTTTCTAATGGCTGGCCATTGATACATAGTTACTTTTCCAGGGCATCAAATTGTTAAATATTGGATCACTTCTATGTTTTATAATATTTATGCTCATAATAAGCTACTCTGAACAAACTAAATTTTATTAAAAATTTATTGAATTAATTAAATCAAATTTTAACAAATTAAAATATTCAGTTTTCAGAAGCTCAAATTAATCATGAAGAAACTATATAACAATAAATACTTTTAATTACTTTGTTAATTCCAAATTTATGTAAAAAAAAAATATATATATACAGCAGCTAATTAAGCATCAATCTAGTTAATACTGTTTATAACACAACACAAACAATGGTTAATTCCAGTGATGTAAAATTTCTTCCTGATCTTAGAACCCTTTCTCCAGTTTACCCCTAAACCTCTAATAAAGCATTGACTTCCACCAAATACAGTCTCTCTTTTTCATAGATAGTTAAAAACTTTAAATTCAAGGTTAAAATTGTGGACAGACAAATCAAACCATTACCACATCCCATGCCACTCCCCACCCCACCCCCTCCCCTCCCCAATGCTACCCAAGTGAAAATTTCATTCACACAGTGAAGCCAATTCTACAAAAACTGATTATCTAAAAAGCATATTATGTTAGCAGTCTATGTAGTAATCATTGGCTTTTATCAGCTTTTTTTTTATATTGTTGAAAACAAGCAAACTTAGTTTTTACTATGCAGTTTAAAGATATTATAGAAATGGTTGATATCATACTACTTAAAAGTTTTAAAAGAATCATACTTAGCAGGTATCAGATGAAAATCTAGAAACCTGTAGATTAAAAATTTTTGGTATAAGGAATTGTTTTCAAATTTTTTTTTTTTTTTTTTTTTTTTTTTTTATTGTTTCATATTAAAAAAAAAAGTACAATGCAGTCCAAATTACTCATGCCTAATTTTTTTTTTTTTTTTCAGTATTTGATGCAAGCAAACAAAAATTTATGCATAAGGTATTTATAACTGAATTGTTTAAGTGATTTTAAAAGCAGGTGAATACAAGAATGAAATTCATGATCTATATATACACCAAAACTTTTATTTCATACCTTTTATCTTGGTATGTAAACCTGTGTAGATATATATGTTACCCAATTTAATAATTTCAACCCAAAAACAAATATTTATACATGTATTAAATTTTTTGCAACAGTATTATAAATTATAAGAATTCAAATTCATAATAATATAATTATAAATAAACATTACTCCTTAGTTAAAATTCTACAAAATTAGGGGGGAAAAATTCTAAGCAAGGTTATTTTTTTGCATTTCATAGATGCATGCATTATGAGAAAAGCTCTACATGATTTGCTACAAAAAAAAAAAAAAAAAAAAACTTCTTTAAACTTCTTCTGTAAGTTATACATGTATTTAAATAAAACTACAGTGTATGCATTTATCGTGTTTTATAATGTTGATGGATTATATCTATTTAATGTATGAGTAAGCCATGTATAAGAAGAAAATGACTTGATTTTAGAATCAAAATCACATGTTTTTATCAAAGTTATAGAGACTACAACACTGTATAGATACCATAAATTACTTATCATTCTTAAAACTTTATTTTCGTATGGCAACAGTATATTATATACAAGCAACCGATAATACTCTGCATCCACCATACAATCATAATAAAATACTAGAAAAAAAATTGAAAATGAAGCTCTTACATATAAAAAGCAATTTACACTTTGTTGGATTTTAAAAGTCTATATCATAGAGATTAATTCTCGCACCTTGTATTACTAATCTTCAAAAAAAAAATTAATAGGCCCTCTGCTCCTTCCAAACCCCTAAACCC